>NC_054828.1:93208674-93510445 GCF_018345385.1 Vulpes lagopus | reverse complement strand
TCAGTCATTGTCATTTATGGGCAATGCACTTCAGCCTCTGATGATGTTCCAGGAAGGAGGCCTAAAAGATATTTTTCCCTTCTGTTTGAAAATCACAAGATCCAGGTCATCAATGGTGGTGAAATGGACCCTGCTTTTCTGTAAATAGTACCTATTTCCACATTCTCTTTTAAGAGAGAAAATGAACAAGGTGACCTCCTTCACCAACCCCCATGAAGGCTGATGGTCTGGTTTGGGCGCCTGAAAATGTCTTGAGCTTAATTTTTTCCCCAGTGTCTCCCAACTTTCAATGAATAACTCTCCCAGTATCTGAAAAATCCTAAATTGAGGATTCTATAGGAGGAGAGATCTAGGCTTAGTAGCATGCAAAATAGCCCTTAAGGCCATGGTTTTTACTTTTTTAAGTTATGGACTGCCTTGAGCATCTGATGAAGTACACACACACACACACACACACACACACTTGCATAAGAATAAACACCCCTGCACTCACACACACACCCAGATAAACATATGTAAATTTTTTTTGCATATCATATTCAAAAAGTTTATATATCCTGGAAGCCCATCCATTAACTCAATGTCAAGAAGTCCTGGCTTAGAGGATCCAATCAACATGGTGTAGTGTGTGAAGTGTATAGAAGTATAGAGTGTTCAGTGATCGTCCAGATCTAATCTTTTCACATCAGCTGATGCTGGGAATTTGTGCTCTGTTTTCAAGTGAGTCTTTCAAAAGATGTGGGTGGACAAACCAGACACTTTCAGAGGAGAATGGCCTTGGAATCTTGTTAGATACCAAAAAGCTGAGGAGCCTCAAAAAATCTCCTCATGGAGAAGAAAGTAGAAAGGCATGCAGTGCTTGCAATGATGACCCTGAAGACTCAAGGAAGTCTCAAATATTAGAGATAATATTCACAATAGATTTTGGGATTCTGAGTAACCCTCAGTTAACCAGAAATTTGAGTTAATAAGTAGCTTTTATTTCCCTAGTCCTCTAGTTAATTTTATTGCACTGACCTGGATGCATAAATGAAAGAGTATGGCCAATGACAGATCTGATTCTGTGTGGTAAACATGATGGTCTAGGACAGATGTGGAGGCTGGATCAACCAAGCATTCAGGGACTTTATGTAGACTCCCCAAATAAGCTCTAAAAGACACCAAGAAGATCTTTTACCTTAGTACCTACCCAGAGTTTCCATCCTCCATGCTTTGCCAGATGTCATAACGTTCTAGATGGTTCTGGCCTCGAGCTCAGATGTGCAGTGTAAATGCAACTTCCTTTATTTTTTAATGTAACAATGTATTTTCTATCTCAAGCCCCTATTCTGCCTAGATAATCTATGTTGTTTTTCATCTAAGTTCTGTCATTTCCAGGTTTTCTAGGCCATTTTGGGTATAAACTCAATCAATTCAGAATTTCTCTTCCCTCTTTCTTTAAATTCTGGATGCTGATGTAGATGGAAGAAATGTGGGTTATGAGGTCTCCAGATGTTGGAAGGGTCATGTGGATCTTAGTTATAATGGCTTTGGATGAGCTATACATCATCTTTATTTATTTTTTTAAATTTTATTTATTTATTCATGAGAGACATAGAGAGAGAGAGAGAGGCAGGCAGAGGCACAGGCAGAGGGAGAAGCAGGCTCCATGCAGGGAGCCTGACATGGGACTCAATCCTGGGTCTCCAGAATCCCACCCCGGGCTGAAGGTGATGCTAAACCGCTGAGCCACCAGGGCTGCCCTATGCATCATCTTTAATAGCTCTGGGTTACTGGTCTCTATTCCCACCAATATCCACTGAAATATCTGTTCACTCTGCCATCTGGCTATAGTTACACATATTTATATTCTCTGTCTCTGGGGTTGATAGGTCCTTGCAGCCAACTTCCAAGACCCTCTAAGGATCTGTTCACATATTGGGATGGGAGCGGGGCTCTGTCTTAAATCCTATTTCTGTCAAAACAAACATCATACTCTAGGTACTCCCCACTTGCTGTTCTACCATGTTGGTGCAGGAAGCTGTTCTTCCTCAAGACATAAGGCACTGGGGTCTTTTATTCTTAAATTCCTCAATGCATCTGGTATATCTGCCCTCTCCTTCTCTTTTGCTTTCCCTTCCCCAGTTCAGTACAGGACCAAGACATCCACAGGAAAGTTTACACTTTTTTTTTTATTCTCTCTGACTTTAACCCGCCCCCACCCCCAAAATCTAGTCTCGATTGTGGGGACCCTGGCACTTCAGATCTCTTTTTTATTTGAAGAAGCTCACATTTCATGCTTTGTATTCTTTTAGGGCTTAGGCTCCCAACCAAAAAACCCAAAGATTTGCAAATAAAAAGCCATGACTTTTAAGTATTTGCTGCAATTCTTCAAAATTTATTTAGAAGCTCAGAAGCATTGTGAGCCTCTGTTTCTTTGTATTCCAGTTAAGGCCTCCTAGGAGGTAACATTTGCCACTGACACAGGAGGTGTAGATGAAAAAATTGATAAGTTAGTGTGGAGGTAGGAGGTTGTAGGAATGGACTATCCTGTAATACAATGGGATATATATTAACTTATTTAGTGTAAGTCCATTTTCCTCTGCTGGACATAAATATCCTATGGCAGAAACAAATGGAGGATTTATCATCAGTCATTATTAGTAACTTAACATGAATTAGTTTCTTATCTTTACACAGGCTGGGTTCTGAGAACAGGCTTGACATGGGAGAGTGGAGAGGCAGGTGTGAAATGAGGCAGCCAAACAGCCAGGTGTGGTGAAGGGAGGTGCATCCAGGGGCATTTTGGGGGAAGTAGAAGGCTGAGATGGAAGATTAAAGCATGAGGAGAAGCCAAAAGACAGCACCAGGGATAAGCTTCACACATTTCCCAATGATGCCAGAGCTGGGGAGACACGGGGTCAGCATTTTCAGGCAGAGGAGCAGTGAGGTCTGTGTTTAGACCCAGCTCAAGAATTGATTTAATGATTTGCAGGACACACTTCTCAAATTTCCAGGTGACCCCCAGTGATGGAGATAATCTTTTATAAGACAGAAGTTAAAGCATCAAAAGAAAAATGACCGTGTAAGTGAATGTCTGAGTCCAGCAGTGAAAATATAGGAGGGAAGAATGACATCCATTCTGGGCCAAACCCATTCTGGGCTGGGGGATGAACAGCCTGGAGGATGGGCAGAGAGAAAGCATCCCAAAATTAGAGTTTTAACACTGGAATTGAGACAAAACAGAACCATGATTTTATTATGTGTGATGCGAAAAATAGCTAGGCCTGTCTTCATGTTCTTTTCATGTTCAGCATTCTCCCTCCTGCTCTGCTCCTGTGTGAAGAAACACAGTCCTTCCCAAACTTTTGCTGTGATCAGAAGAATCAGAAAGTGTCACATTGCTGGGAGGCAGGTAAAGAAGGATTCAGATTTTCTTCTTCTTCTTCTTCTTCTTCTTCTTCTTCTTCTTCTTCTTCTTCTTCTTCTTCTTCTCTTTTTTTTCCCCTTGAAAGCTCTTTGTGTTCAGAGTTTTAGACTCTCTTTTTAGGACATCTTCACTGAAAACCATTCTATCACACTATGGCAGTAGAGATATAATCTAAATTTATAAGCTCTCATGCATGGATGCATCCCAATGGGGAGAAAAGTCTAATTTATGTTTGTCCATATATATTTGTTCAGGTGGTGTTTGTGTTCTAAGTTTCTGGAGACATCAAACATAGAAAGGCCCTGTAATTCCAGATGGGATTAATACAGACAATATTTCATTCAGGAGGTAAGACCATAAATAAGAAGAGGTCCTTTTAGATGGCCTCTTAAATTTTTTGAGATACCACTCAAGTGCCCGTAAAAACCAAAGTCAACTTTCTACTTACATTCTTAATTTTCTCTGCACCTCATTTCTTTCCTAGATAGAAACAATTATTCAGGCTGGACAGAAGATGAAGAACATCTCTGAAAGACTCAGGCTTTTCCCTTTCATGTTATCTTTACCCTTCTGTTTCTGTCAAAGGAAAATTTTCTTGGGTCCTAAATAGTGATAAACAATGCAACAAGAAAAATGTGGAATCCATTAGGATGGACAAAAACTTTTGTTTTAGGAAGATTTGTATGTTTTGCTATTCTCTCTGGCTATGCTTGTCTCAAGCCACAAAAGAATTCCATAGAACAACCAATGTCTTCTTCAATAATGCCAGATTTTCTCCTGTGAGAAAAAACAAATGCCCCTCAGGATTCAGTAATTCATCTGACACACTAGTGATAACCATTATGTGCCATGCACTAGAGAAATAATACTAATTTAAGTAATCATTATTAAGTGGCCATTAATCACATGCCACAGTGCTCCAAGTTCCTTATACAAATTATCCCATTAGATCCTCACTGTCTTGCCATAAGGCAGTTACCAGAAATATCCTTGTTCATCTTACAGATGGGGAAACTGAGACACTGGGAGGAAAGTAACAAAATCAGACAGCTAGCCAGGGACTGACCATGATTAGTAACTAGGCAGTCTGGCTTCAAAGTCCATGCTATTAACCATGGCGCTGCAGGATACAAGGCTCTTTCTGAAAGTAGTCTATAATCTAATAATAAATGAAAGCTTACAATCAAAGCTTACATGCTGCATCAAAGTGAGATGGCATTCTGGTGCCACATTGGATATGATGTATGAAAAATGTTAGCCTAGAACATGGGTCAATTCATTACAGGTTTATGGTTTGTATAGGGTAAAATTAATAGATGTGCTGCTGAAGCAAGCACTATATAGAGAAAAGATAAAACATAGGAAACTCTCCCATCTAGAGAGTGAGATGGACATTTCATTGCCTTAATTCTTCATTCTGGGCATTGCAAGGTTTTATACGGGGCTTTCAACAAGGGCATGAGGGTATTTAGACTTGGTTTTAATTGGAGATTCAATTTAGGGGAAGAAAGCCATGGTGATTGGTCTGTATTCTGGGAAATATTTTGGCTTGAGTGCTTTGGTGGGGTTGTCTCTTTTTCATTGACTATTTCCCCCTCTTTAGATGCCTTTCTCCTACAAGTCCTATTTGAATCTGGGAAGCTCAGAGAAGATAAGAAAGAAGGCTACATAGTTGTGGTGCCCAATTTAAGCATGATGGGAGTCTTCAAATCTCCTTCTAGTTTGTCTACCTCAGCTCCTCTGGGATGAGAAAGGAGGCAGGGATTCAGGGTAGAAGTACAGTCCAGGAATAGACAACATGCATTTATCTGAAACATCTTTTGTGTTATAATTTTTAGGAACCAGGGTGAGGCAGATGGAGTATATGAACCCAACACTAATCTCTTATGAAAACATATGAAAATTAATTCTCTGCCTGAATAGCAAAGGTGTCAGTAAATCGTATTCTTGTTACATCCAAAATTCTGTTAACTTTATATTTTCCAATTAAATTTCATGTTAAGAATAACTTGGAGTTGTTTAGCTCTTCTTGTCCTAGAAAAAACTATTATTTTTGGATAATTTTAGTTCTCTCTGTTTTTGCTTTTCTGTATTTTGAAATCTGCATGGATGAGTTTGAAATTAGTTATCTAAAAACACCTGCTTTCTCTATACTTTTAGAAAAAAGAGATGATTAAGATCTCTTCTAGTCTACTTTTAACTGTCTAAAGTTTGAGATAACCATCTTGAGAAGATAGATAATCGAATTGAGGCCATTCTTAGGGATCATGGCATTAAATGGCGCTAAGGATACTCAAAATGACCAAAATCCAAGGAATAAAAATAATGCTTGACTTTCATTTTACTGTGGAACCATTTGAACTATTAAAAGTGAGAAAATTTATTGTAGTGCAACAGTTTACGCTTTCCCATTTCTAAAGAGATAAATAAATAGAGAAATGGGGCCATATTTCTCCAAAGATGAATGGCTTAAGACAACAGAGAGACAATTCACTAAAAGCCATAATGAGTAGGGGCTAAAAATATAGCCACTTTATGATGTCTGCAGTAGCTCTTCAGTGCAGTAGCTCTTCAATGCAGCTATCTGCATTTTATAGGGTAGAAGAGAAAGTATCTTCACTGTCCTGACTTATTCTATTCAATGCACTTATTCTATCTCTCAACACCATTAGCTGGTGTTCAAGGTATTTCCTTTTATTTTCACAATAGCCAAGAAGCAGTTTGGCTTAGCAGGCCAATCTGAAGATGAAGGTGAAGGTGAAGGAGAAGGCAAGACATGCTGTTCCAGTTTTGACCAAAATGGCTGTGTGAATCTAAAATCTTAGAAGTGAAACTTTAGTCATTTGTCCTCACTTTTTAAACTCTATGTTGCCAAGCATCTTTATTAAGAATCAATGAGCTAATATTATGAGATAGGAAAAGGCCTCTGTGTTGACTAGTAGGATTACCCTCAGGTTGCTTGTAAGTAGTCCACATTCTTTTCTATGGAAGGTGCATCTGTATGCCCTATAGAGAGGAAGGGGTCCATTTTAAATCTATACTTGCCCTGATTCAGAGACTCATGTAGGGCCCAATAGGACAAAATAGGACCATTAGCTCTGACATGAGTTCAAAGAGAAAATAAACCTCTGGAGAAGTGGGAAGGAGTAAGGCTCACAGCCTCAGTACTGCAGAAAGTAGAGGGCCTTCTAATCAGCTCACTGTTCTGTTTACCATACTCATCAAAATTCAGAGGTAACTGGAATAAAGTATTATTGTCTCCTTTCACAGTGTAAATTCTTTTGACTGGCTTTACATGATTCTCTGTAAGGGGAAACCAACCTGGCCAGCTCTGGGCTGCTGCTCACCTCACAAAAAGGCTGTGGAATATTAGATATTCTTATTGTAATGGGCTAGCTGAGCCCACATCCCAACCTTTCCCATTTTCTGGAAACTATTCTCCTTTCCTCATCTACAAGGGGTGGCCTCCACCTGTCCATGTGTGTTCTGCATGACTCCTTCCCTTGGGAATAACTAACTCTGTGAGGAGTTGAAATGTGTCTCATACTGGGAATATTCTCTTTTTCAGGACTTGGAAGAGACAGAGGGAGAGACAGGGAGAGAATGGAGGGGTACCGTGCTATGTGAGGGGCTGTAGCGTAACCATACTCCCTTGCAATCAAAGGAGAGGGAGCTGAGAAAGCTGATCTGGAGTAAAAGTGAGGAAAAACAGCAGTTTTCTAGTTTTTTTCTCCTTCATTTTTGTGAGAAGCCCCACATCCCTGTAATAAATTGCTCCAATTTATTTTATCTAGATTGAATTGGTTTCTGTAACTTGCAATCAAAGAATCCTAACTAGAACACAGACTAAAGAAGACACTGATGATTTATTTGGCTTGTGGATTTATTTCCAATAATTTAAAATACAAATCTGCAAAATTGTATCTTGGCTTGTATCCAATTTAATATGACTTTAGAATAGGAAAGTCAGGTATGGACTAAATGTGGCATGAGAGTGTGCTCTGGAATTGATCCAGAACAGGTATCAGCCTCTTGTTATCTTTAAGAAAGTAGGCATATTATTTAATCTCTCTGAGCCTTAGTTTCCTTGACTTCAAAATGGAAATCATATGTATCTCATCGGATTGTTGTTAAATTTAGTGGGCTACAATATGTGAAGTAACTAGCTAGCACAGTAAAGTCATCCATCCCCTCCTAGTTATGGGAAGTTTCTCTTGAGGGAAAAGCTATCAGTTTGCCATTTGTTTCTTTGTTGTCATTGTTTTTGGTACTGCTTAGTGTTGGGTCAGGAACTGGACAGAACTGAATCTAGGCACGGAGGAGTTACAGTGTCTCCAGGTGGAGTTGGGGGGGGCAGGACTGCAGATGACTCAAGGAAGTTGGAAACAGCAAAGGTAGAAAGAGGGAGGGCACGCATAAGCTTCAACTGCCTGGTTAGTCTTGGTGATGGCCTGCCCAGGCTGAGATCTGCAAAAACCTGCTGAGAACCTACAACGGCAGTACTACAGGGGTCATTCCCCTTCCCACTAGCCTGGGGTTCTGATGTATGTACACATTCTGCTGAGTTTATATGCAGCACCCATGTTTCACAGAACCCCTTAAATAGGGTTTCTCATTCTCAATACTCTTGTCATTTGGGGCCCACATTTCTTCATTGCAAGGGCCATTCTGTGCATTGCAGGGATGTTTACCAGGATTTCTGTCCTTTCTCCATCATGTGGGATAACCAAAAATGTCATAAATGTCTGAGGACATTGCCAAATAGCCCATGGGGTGGTGATGGTGCAAAATTACTCCTGTTTGAGAACCACAGTTTTAAAATAAAATTTATAGATCAGTGACTCTGTTTTTTTTTTTTTAATTTTTATTTATTTATGATAGTCACAGAGAGAGAGAGAGAGGCAGAGACACAGGCGGAGGGAGAAGCAGGCTCCATGCACCGGGAGCCCGATGTGGGATTCGATCCCGGGTCTCCAGGATCGCGCCCTGGGCCAAAGGCAGGCGCCAAACCGCTGCGCCACCCAGGGATCCCAGTGACTCTGTTTTAATTAAGGATTCTAATCATAGAATCAACCATCAGTAGAAATGGAACATTTTACTTCCCTATTCTGCCCCGCACCAGCCCCGCCCATTTCTTATTTTTGCAAACTTGGCCCTGATTGCACCATATGCAAGTTGTGAGAAGACTGGATTTGGAATGAGAAGACCTGGGTCCAGATTCTTTTGCTGCCTCCTACCTGGTGAGGGACTGTGATGATATCTGAGTTGGGGAGTTCAATTTCCAGCTCTCTGGATTCTGATTGTTAGCATTAGAAGATTGCTAGTCATACCGTGATCAAGTCCAGAGTTCATATCCAGGCAATTGCAAAATTACACCTAAATGCCTGGTCACGTGGATGCGGAAATGTAGCTTAGACCGGGATTTAGTCTCACCTCTAGGAACCCTTGGGACCCAGTGCTTGGGGAGATCTGCCTAAGAAATTTTGAAGCATTCTCCCTCAGCCACTTCCCAAATCTTTTCAGGGCACACAGAAAGCAGTGGGCCTCACCCACCCACTTACATATGGAGTTTAAACTCAGGACCAAGAATCCTGTTAGAAGAGTGGACGAGAACCAGACATCTAGATTCCCACTGCCCATTGCAGAGGACCTTACCTTCGCCCTGTCCCCTAGAACTGAGGCTCAGTCAGTGACAACTATCACTAACCAGAGGAGCCCCTCCTTTGGGAAGCATGAGGGGGAGGAAAGGAATCTGGACTCACATTCTTCTCTACAATTTTCTGGCTTTGGGGGAAGAACTGGGGGTTCTTTTCCACAGAAATATAAACACAGTAGAGGGGATGAAGGCAAGTGCCCTCCCTAAGGTATACTTCATTTTTCCTCTTTATATTCTGTGTGTGTGGGCGGAAAAAAAAAAGAGAATATATGGGACTGATTACCAGTAGTTATCATTGCTATTTTAAAGAAGAGTTTGCATAGCTACAGAGAACAATCTGGTGGTGGCCAGAGACGAGGAGGTTGGAGGGATGTGCAAAACAGAGAAAGTGGATTAAAAGGTACAAACTTCCAGTTATTAAGTCAATAAGAAATGGAGATAAAATACACAGCATAGGAAATAAAATTAGTAATATATAACAACTTTGTAAGGTGCAAAGACGGTAACTAGATTTCTCATGTTGATCACTTTGTATTGTATATAAATGTTGAATCCCTGTAGCATATGTCTGAAATGAATATACTAGTGTATGTCAACTCACTCCAGTAAAAAATGAATACATTTGATGTTTTGTCTACCTAAAAGTCACCAGAGTTCAAATTCAACAAGATCCTTCCTTTAATTCATCACTCCACACTCATATTTTGGAGGGCAGAGGAGGTTATGTTGACTTGGCATCTGAGACTCATTTGGACCAGCTTGGGGTTAAAATGTTAAATGTCCAAATCTCAGAGTGCATTTGATTTGGGAGTTATGAGGATCCCAGAGGTTATACATTAAGCCCACCCCTTTAAGCAGTATTAAAATATATATTTAAAAAGTTGGTGTAATCCTTAGATGATCTTGAACAGAGGGCAGTGAACACCATCTGTTCTGTATTATTTTGTTTTGGGAATGATGTAGATAACTCCTGCTAACCCTTGATGTATGCACAGCATGGTCCCTGTGGGCACAGAGAGATCTGCTTCTGGGTTTCTTGTGCCTGCTTTTCCTAGTTGCTTTTGTCTATCATCAGAGGTAGTAGCTCACTATTGTTAGAATTTGTTTATCAAAAAATCCTTCTAATTTCCTGCTGAAAATCAAGTATAAGCTAAGATATCAAAAGGTTAACCTTATTAGAGTAGTGTCTAGAATAGGGAATAAATAGACTCTACAGGAGGCCCTCACATTTTTCTGAGTAAGTTGTAAGTAGTAATCGTAATTTTTTTAATAATAAAAATAAAAAATAATATAATAAACATAATAAAATAAAATAATATAATAAAAATTTTCTTTATAATATGTATTTTGAAAGTGTATGATCTCTAGTCTTCTTGCTTATTAAAAACAAACATTGTTTTGTTCTGTGTAAGTGAGGTTTTTAATAGCTAACCTTTATTAAACTTACATGATAGAATACATACTAATACCACCTAAATTCAAACAATATTTGGAAATGAACATTTTTAGGAAGGGAATCAATTGTACCATTAGATTTCTTTGTCAGGAACCAAAGAACAACTCAGAAGTAAACAAAGAATTGAAGGAGAATACATTAATACTATATTTTGGAAAAAATTGTTTAAAGTATGTACATACATCTTTGTCAACTTAACTAAATAAAATGCTTAGCCCTAACAACTTAGCCTAGAAATCATGTACTCAAGATGTACTTCTGTTGAATAATGTTTTAAAATGAGTATTGCAAGGGCACTTTTGATACAATAAAACTTCTTTTGTCTAAAGCTAAAGCTCATTGAAAATGCCTATGATGAAGGCCACCAGAGTGCGACAGGCAACTTTGGGGTTTTGCTGGGAAGGGAGAGAGTTATATCTAGAAAATACTCTCAGAAATTCTTCAGGATCAGATGTCCTCAAAGGTTGATGGAGTCTATGGTCTGTGACCTTTTTTGTATAGGTTATATTTCTTGTGTTCCTGTTACAGTGAGAACCCTTTCTGGAAGACAGGCATCCTGGAAATTCATCTGGCCTGTCTGGACAACTTCTCTTTTCTGTAGATTAGGAGTATTTTCTACTTGTAATTTGGGCTAGTCTGGGAAGGCAGGTTCCAGGTTTGCTGGATTGGGACAAAATAGAATCAAACAGTTTAATGTTTAGTGGGTCCCAATCCTGTTCAAAACTTTGTCAGTTGTGTGACATGGGTGAGATTTCTAATGAGATAATGTTTTTAAAGCGCTAGCAGAGTGCTCAATGCACAGTAAATACTCAACAAACTAATGTTTTATAATCTTAATATTACTATTATTGAAACACTCTTGTTTATTTATGATTCATTGAAGCTATCTGACAATGGAAAGTGTCCTCCCTGTCCAGTGCTATGGAATGTAAGGGTCAGACGATATGACCCTGCACCAAATGGGTTCACCCAAAGCAGATGAGTTTTATCAAGTTGACCCAGTGTGATGATGATGACAATGATAGTTTCATGTATGGTTTTCTAGATACCCTCTGACTGAGTCTCAGTTGACCCTAAGATTGATGTGAGTGGAACTGAAAATCATTAGTCCCCAAACACTTTTTCACCACTTTGTCTCAGTGTCTAGAATTCCTACCACAGGCCACTCCTGCCTACTGGCATGGGAAGTTTGCAGAAGCAAGGATGGGTTTGACTAGTTCATTCTTCCCTATTAGAGGTGACAAAACAGAGGAGAGGGTCCTCCCCCATCCAAGCTCTTGGCATTATCATCAGAGCTTCTGGACAGGGGCAGCCATGGACAGCTTTTCAGGTGTTAAAGTTTTTTAATGTTTTCCATGAGTGATTTCTGTAAGAATAAATGCATAACATAGGAGCAATTTCTCAATGCCTTGAATTGACATCCGTGGACTTTCAATGGAATCCTGGCCTCAGGCTTTAGTGGTTCATATGTCATTCTCCACTTTAGCTGTAGAAACAGCAGGTGGAGTGAAAAGAGCCTGTTTAGAGCAGCCAGATTTTGTTTTTGGTTGTCAGCTAAAACAGAAACCCCATCATTCTGGACTTGGCAGCTTGTTAGTAGAAAAGCCACCGGGAAGCTCTGAGTTGGTAATTTGGAGCACAGACTTATTCTCTGATACAGCTGCAGAGCAGCAGGTGGCTGTGACTTAAGCAAACACTAGCTTTAAAAAACGAAATAAGAAAATGGAGAATTTTTGCCTTTGCACACATCAATATGGTTAAGGATGTGGGAGTTCATATCTTGTTCCTTTGGATTCTCATTATTAACTTGCTTAGGCATATATAAGAGAGCATCTCACTCTATCCAATTCAGTTTAACAAACATTTGTCAAGCACCTACTGTGTGCCAGACACAGTGCTAGGTTTTTGGGAATCTTCATTCCCTTGGCTTGGAGTTTGATATGGAGACAGACACGTACATAGATTCATAACAAAGAAACAAAGCTATTCCTTCAGAGCCCTGGACAGGGATTGATTGTGATCAGGGAATGGGAGAAGCCTTCAAGGAGAAAGTGAGCAGAAGCTAAAGGGATAAGTGGAGCAGAAATGGATTGGAGGAAGAAGGTTGCAGGCAGCAGGAGTTGTCAGAGAAAAATCTGAAGGATATCAGAATGATTGAGTGTGGGAGGAAATAAAATAGGGATGTCATTGAATTCATAATTGATTATATCATTCTATCATGTCCAAATATGGTCCTAATTTTGAAAAAAGTTTACAGCTGTGTACATATTTACAAATTTTACAATGGGAGTAGGTAGGTGTACTTAGTAATAGTGAATATTGATGGCTGTTAGAGTTAGAGATTATTTTAATTTCATTTTTCCAGATCTGCTACAAAGAATTTGAAACTGGAAAATAAAACATACATACTCCATTTTCAACAGCCTGATCTCAGCGCCTATTGCAGAACACTCTTCCAGAAATAGTGGCACTAAAGCATTCAGCAATTGGAGTGGAAAGTGTGGAAATAAGAATGTTGATGGCAGTGAGATTAGTGCCAGCACTGGGCTGCCCTGGATTCATGGCAACCTGGAAGACCTGGAGGCCCCAGAGGACAGGGAGTGTGAACAGTTTGTAAAAAAATTCAGGAATCACACCTTTCTCCCCCCTGTTCTCTGCTCTCTCTGCGCTGCTGTTCACACACCCAGAGTCAGAAGAAGGATGGAGTTTGCCAGGGAACTGAAGGGCTGGCGAAACTGTGCCTGGGCTGAGCTCTGGGGCTACGACTTGATCCACGTCAGTCCTCTGTGTGTGGAGGACAGCGGCTCTGACCTCCAGAAGAACCTGGTATGTAAATTAGAAGAAAAACGCTTTCTTCTTTGAGCAGAGGACAGAGTGGAGAATCAGAGGGAATGGCGGTTACATGCACCGAGTCTCTTATTTCAGCAAGCTGGCAGATCTTCATCAAACAGCACGATGAGTGAGAGTTCCCACTACTCCAAGAGAAAGAGGTTGGCTACAAGTGGGTTAGAGCTGAGGGTAAGACCCAGAGAGAACACAGGAGGACCGAAATTAACACTGAAGTAGGGCAGGCCATGTTCTATTTATGTATTCTCTCTCTCTTCTATATTTATTAAGCATCTACTGAATACCACCATACTCTGGGAGCCCTGGTTCCAACCTTCAAAAAGCTACCCTTCTGGTCCAGGTTGCCCTTTAGGGACTCTGTAATTGGCTCATATCCTCTTCCAGAGTTTCCTGGTATCCTATCATTCCCTCCCTTCCCCCCTGCCTCCCCCCACCCCAGCCCCCCAGTCATTCTTCCCTGAGGGTTGCAGTGAGTGATAATCTGGGCTCTCTTCTATGATATTAGCTGGATAGTAGGATTTAACCCCTTTCTATCTCGAAGGTGTCAGATTCTGGGAAGACAAAAAGGACAAGTGCCTAACTCAGTGGAGGAGAGTTAAGGGGTAGGAGTAGGAGAAACTTCTTAAAGTGTGAATTCTCAGGGCACCTGGGTGGCTCAGTCAGTTAAGCATCCGACCCTTGATCTCAGCTCAGACTTTGATCTGAGTAATGAATTCAAGCCCCCTGTTGGGCCCCAGGTTGAGCATGAAGCCTACTTAAAAATGTAGATTCCTGCACCCATATCCATTTATTCTGAATAAATCCAGGGTGGGGCCCAGACTGCCTTCTTAACAAGGTCCCTGGTTGATTCTGAGACAGATGGCACTTTGGGAAATGTTGCTCTAGGCTTTGAGTCCTTGCCATCTTGATGGACATTCTGCTTCTCTCTGTTTCACATCTCATTGGTGATGGATTCTGTCTGTGGCCTGCAGAATCTTCTGTGAACAACTGTTAGGTGTCCAATCAGGCAAGGTCAGTTCAGCCCCACTTCTTGACTCACCTTGTTGCTGAGCCCTCCTCTCTTGAGCCCTCTCTGTCATTGTACAACTGGATTGAGAAGCAGCATTTTGAAGGGGCTTGCTCAATATCTTCTAGATTTCAAGAAAAGTCCTACAGAGATTTGCTTTATTCTCAGTAGAATTTCAGAAGGGTCTCCTTCAGGTCAGTGTAGTGATAACATGGTAACCAGGCTTATTTTCCAAGAGGGAAATTTGGGTCAATCAGTGCAGAATAACCCTCTGACACATGCCTTTCAGATAGGCTGTGGTGGCTTATCTTAGCTACCAATTTCCTTTCCCTATAAGGAAGGAGACAGCATTTAAGGATCTTCTTGATTTTACCTCTTTCACTTGCTATGTTCTGTTCACTCACTCTTCTGTCCCCTTCCATTTCAGTGTGAGCTGTGGGTTCTTATTCTGGTTGAGTCTGTTCATTTGCTTCTCAGATCTCAGCATTGGCCAAGTTCAAGAATTTGGTTTATTGAATCTTCAAACCTTACCTTGACCTTTTACCTCTGACCCCAAGTATTCTCTGACCCAAGTTTTATTTCCCAGTATTGCTGCTCAGCATGATGACTGAGAATAATGACAAAGTATGATACAGGGTGGCCCTGTGTTGCTAAAGTGCTAACTTTAGAAACATATGGTCAGTGTGCTCTGAGGAGCTTTGCCAGCTTCACAGACACATCTAAGGTTCTGCCGTGGTGGAAAGTCTCCACCCTTGCCTCTGGATGTTTATCAACAAATTATAATATGGGACCTTTGGTTAAATTTCCACCTTTATGTATTTTATTGAAGTGAAAAAAAAAAAGGCCCAGACTCTACAGGGATTGGAGAAACCTGATCTCATGCTGCATTTGAGAGTTGAAAATTATTTAACCAAGGTCTGAGAAGCAATGATAAGAAGTATTTCATTTTGGTTCATGGTGAGGCTCATGCAATGTGCCTGGGAAGGTGGGTAACCCCTGTGAAAAGTAAAAAGACCCTGCTGCTTCTCTTCTTTGTAACACCTGTAAAATCAGATAGATTTGTGGAGGAAATGATGGAAGACCATATTTGCATGGGTTGGCAAGACCACTTTATCTCTTTCCTGATTTGGCCTACTGGTTGTGTTACTTCTGAGTCACTTCTGCAAAGGATCTCTTTCTCTTTGGCGGTTTTCCTACATGATTCCACCACTCCCTTTTTTCCCCTCTGATTTCCCCTTCCTCTGAATGCTCAGAACTTATTGTCCACATTGATCATTTTCCATTGACTATCTCATCCTTTTCTGCTTCTGAGCTCTGCAATTTGAAAGCCTATTCCATATTGCCTTTTCTTGTATTGGGGAGACAAGTGTTCTATCCCTTCTCCCCTACTTTTTGCCCCATCTGCCTGTCTCTCTTCCCGTTTCCTCTACCCTGCAACCTGTTCTCAAGAGTGATGGAGCTGCTACTCTGAGGGTTCACCAGCTGGGAGTGAGTTGTTAGTGAGCGCAGCCACACTGTGCTTTGAAAAGTCAGCACAGGCTGCAGTACTTACTCTGGGACTTCTCTCTCTTATGTGACAAGTGTATCCTGGCAGGCTATTTTCTCCTACTTCATATGTTAGTGTTCTTCAGGCTTCTGTCTATCGAGGCCTGAGCATCTCCTGTTTGGTGCTGGAGGAGGTGGAGTTATTTATATTAGTTGCTTGTGCATGCACGCATGTGTGCGTACGTGTCTACGTGTGTACGAGGGTGGAGACGAGACTGAAATGCAATCTGTGTCCTCTGAGTCAGCTGTTACCAGACAACCCTGCACTGGGTTTTTTAGCTTATTCTATCCGAGGCAAGCTAGACTCCACAAAGAAATCTTAACACAGTGCATTTTCCATAGTGCTTTCACATTGTGCATGCTTGAAGGAGTGAGCAAAAGAAAGAAGTAATGAAGAAGCAAAAGAAAGGATCTTTAGAGAGATATCTTAAAAAGTAATTTGAATGTCTGACAGTAATGGAAGAAGACACATTGCCCCTGTCTGGGAAGGGCTAGCCTGAGGCAGAGTTGTCAAGTAGTTAGCCAGGTTGTCAGGGGCCTTCTTCCTCGCTCAGTCATCTCGTTTGCTAATCCTATCTTCAGGCTGTTCAGTTTCTTCATGTTTTCATTCTTCTAGCTTTCATTTCTGTATTTACCCCCCTAGACACTTTCCTTGTCCACTGTTAAGGGCAAATAATTTCAGTGTTTGAATGCTAGTATATTTGGAGGCATGGACCTAAGGTCCATAGGAAATGCTTTTCAGAGCATTGTGGGGAAGGGGAACAGGAGAATCTGTTTGAGGTTGTTGGCCTGTGAGAAGTGGAAGAGGGAGGAAGGGAATTATCCTGCAAGTTAGTTCCTTTCGGTTTATTGTAGACGAGAGGCTTCCAGGGTCTGATATAGGGCCAATAAGTGGACATACACTTAACATGGAGGAAGGCTCATATGGAGGAGAATGTTAGCCTTCCCTGTGAAGAGAAATCAGGTCACAAGTGAGTGTAGCTGCCCATGTGGTATGAATAGGTATGAGTAGGAAAAATCTTGTTGAAAAATCATCCCTTTGCTGACCTATCATGCTGCTAGGAAATGCTTATCCCTGTGGATTTAGGTATATCTTGCAAAGCCTTTGCCAAATAATAATCAGGTTAATGAGGAGGTAATGTACTGTACCAGCAAATACTCTAACCAGGGGTGGTAATTTATAATAAACTCAAATACGTAGGAAACACAGGCACAGGGTACTTGGTAAAGTATGATTACTTATACCTGAGCCTAGGGGATGGAATGGAGGTCGAGCCTGTTTTGAGAAATTAGTGTGTTGCCAGAGGGAGCATGTATGAAGATTCTGGGGATGAAGAAGGAATGTGAGGTTTTTGGGTACTTGGAGGAGAAAAGGGGAAAATCATACAGGGAGAAAGATATTTAGATAGAAAATGAGGCACTGAATATAATCTTTTATTTCCTTTTTTAAAAATTTAAATATTTTATTTATTAGAAGAAGAGAGAGAGAGCATGAGTGGGAGGAGGGGCAGAGAGAGAGGGAGAAGCAAACCCCCATGGAATGCAGAGCTCAACATGGGGCTCAATCCCCGGAACCTGAGTTCATGACCTGAGCTGAAGGCAGGCACTTAACTGACTGAGCCACCCAGGTGCCCCCCATAATCTTTTCTAACTTCACAATTTTCCCAACTTTGATTTTTTTCTGTTGCTATTTTTATTTATATTGAAATATTTGAAGAGTGGATCAATAGCTCACCATAAAAGAGAGATTTTTTTTTTTAATTTTTTTTTATTTATGATAGTCACAGAGAGATAGAGAGAGAGGCAGAGACACAAGCCGGCTCCATGCACCGGGAGCCCAACATGGGATTCGATCCCGGGTCTCCAGGATCACGCCCTGGGCCAAAGGCAGGTGCCAAACCGCTGCGCCACCCAGGGATCCCCTAAAGGAGAGATTTTAACTGCCTGTTAGAATGTATTAGATTGTCAAGCTGGTTGTCTCAGGCCTATCAAATTCATCTATCCAGAGTAGTAATCTCTATGGGCTGATTGTCTATATTACCCAAATGAATGACATAATTGATAGATGCCCTTAAGAATCACTCCATAATACCTAAGGAGAACAAAAATGGCCCTTTTTATAATAGCCTAGGTTTTAGCCCGGCTTGCACTTGCTCTGCAAGAGGGAGGGAGCGATTTGTGTATCCTGTAAATTGCAGAATTAAGATGATATCCATGATCTCCTCTTAACATTTACTAGGATAAACAGGAATATCTCTGACCATCAGAGTGTTGAGTTAGAAAAATAAGCATATTCCTTCTTTCTAATTAATCTGGCTAGTCCCTACAGCAACTTTAACAAGCTATGATATGCAGAGAGATGAAACATTCCAATTATTTTTCTATAATGCTATAATCCTTTTACAAGTGCTTCCCTCTGATGTATAATCTCCTAAATCAGACACTAAAGAAGAAATAGCTTTGATTTGACAAGCCTATCCTTCTCACTGAGGCGGGGTGAAAAACAACCCACCAAAAACCTTGATTCTCTCAACAGTTGTGAAGTATTCCCTTCAGAGGGAAGCCTTTCTGCAGCTGAGTGCTGAGTACTCCTACTGTGCTTGATTTGTTTCCTGCAGGGGCCACCACTGATTATGGCATTTGGATTCAGCCACTGTTTTCTTTCTGATGATCGTGAACACAGCATGAAGCGAGTGGGAGTGGGCACTGGAGGAGGAGCAGCAATGATGAAAAAGAAAAGCATGAGTGGAAAGAGAGGGGCAGAAAAGAGGAAAGGGCACAGAGAGGAGGAAGGTGCATGGCAAGCAACCAAACTTGATCAGGCCAGCTCATAAAAAGAGACCGACCGGGACAGCTCCGGAGGAGAAACTGGCTGGGCATGGAAACAGAAACCTAGGCTTTGAGTTCCATGGGATCTGAGAACCGCTTTTGAGCCTGGGTCTCTTCTTTTCTAGCTGTGGTGATTTTAACTGCCATAATTACCGTTGTAAGATTTTTTTAAATTTTAATTTTTTTAAAAAAGATTTTTATTTATTCATTTGAGGCAGAGAGAGCAAAGGAAAGCACGAGCAGTGGGGAGGAACAAAGGGAGAGGGAGTAGCAGACTCCTGGCTGAGCAGGAAGCCTGATGATGATGATGATGATGATGATGACGACGATGAAGAGGTTGGGCTCAATCCCAGGACCCTGGGATCATGACTTGAGTTGAAGGTAAACACTTAACTGTCAGAGCCACCCAGGCACCCCAAGATTTTTAAAAAATATTTTATTTATTTATTCATGAGAGACACAGGGGGCGGGGCAGAGACATAGACAGAGGGAGAAGCAGGCTCCCCATTGGGAGCCCAATGTGGGACTCAGTCCCAGGACCCTGGGATCATAATCTGAGCTGAAGGCGGACGCTCAACCACTTACGCACCCAGGCATCCCCAAGGTTTTTTTAAAGTCAAAGAACCATGTGGATCGAAGGCACCATACAAATAGGAATCATTCTTAGATATTTTATTGAGATGCCATTTGCTCCATATAGCGTTAGATTGAGAACCAGCAGGAGAGACAATGCTTATACTCATTTAGGAAAATTTCAGAGTGTCAATTATATGGGACAAATTTATCGAAGAGTCTCCACTTGTTGGGGGGAAGAAACAGGAAATGGATTCTTTTTTTTTTTTTTCTAAACAAGTTACCAGCTCCGCACTCTCCAACCTTTCTGCTTGGTAGCAAGATTCTTTATGGCCTCAGTCTGATTTCCTAATTTCTCAGACACTTTCTGTTAACAAAGCAGTCTCAAATCCATTGTGTGAGACTCAGTTTTGATTATTTTAAAACTTCATTCTCATGCTTCAATCAAAGCCATTGTCTCCCCAGTACTTGGAGTTGGATCAGGTGTATGAAGGAAAGAGGAGGCGGAGGTCCCTACCTCCACAGTGACATGACTCCCTTTCCTCTGTGCCCACCTTCACCTTTCATTTAGGTCTTTGCCTGTGGGCTAGTGTAATTATTGCCAGCAAGAGATCCAACACTCAAACTGCTCCTCATGCATAGATGGTCCCTTCTGGCTGACCCTCACCTGGAGGCTCCTCCCAAAAGTCCTCTGCTCAGAGTGCCTATTTGCATTGTGGCTGTTTTCAGCGGGCACTTTGAGGAAATAGCTTCTCTCTCTCTCTCTTTTTTCTTTAAACTTAGCTGTATCCCTTAGTTGTCAAAACTAGGAAAATTGAGGAGAAACTAATTCTCTGGAGTTTAATATCTTTATCGGTATGTAAGTGTATAATATGTATACATTCATGTATGTATTAAACTTTAGCAAGATCTATCTATCATCATTTATCCTCTATCTACAGTCTTCAATCTTTTTTTTAAAGATTTTATTTATTTATTCATGACAGAGAGAGAGAAAGAGAGAGAGGCAGAGACAGAGGCAGAGGGAGAAAGAGGCTCCATGCCGGGAGCCTGACGCGGGACTCGATCCTGAGACTCCAGGATTGCGCCCTGGGCCAAAGGCAGGCGCTAAAGCGCTGAGCCACCCAGGGAGCCACCCCTACAGTCTTCAATCTTTATCTAAATCCCAGCATAGGAAATCTTGAAACCCTTTCTCGAGTACAAGTCTTTTCAAATTTCTTTATTTTGAAAAGGGGCTCCCTCTCATTTTACAGAAAAAATCACTTTCATGATGCTATAGCTTCTCTTGTAAATTCAAACTTTTTTCCAGTGTTATTGAGATATAATTGACATCTAACATTGTATAAGTTTAAAGAGTACAGTGTATAATTTAATATACATATATATTGCAAAATGGCTACTACCGTGAGTTAAGCCATCCATCACCCTGGCATTGGTGGTGGTAGGTTTTCCTGGTATCTAGAACTTAAATATTTTCTAAGCCTTCATAAGGACAAGCCAGTGCTATTATCTCTTTCTGCTTCTTCTGCTTTTAGAAGCTTTGAGGTGGGAAACTGAAGGGACCCCATGAAGGACTGCTTTTTTTTTTTTTTTTTGCTGGGACCTACACCCCCACCCCAAACATGGCTATTAGTACTGATAATGTATGTCCTCCTGTAAAGCTTAAAGAGTTAATGATTTCTTTGGAGTCTTCCAGCACAATAGATAGCATCTAAGGAGTGGATGGGCAAGATTGTCATACATGTTTTCCAAGACCAAGGACTCCAGATATCACTGGAATCAAGACCCCTGGCTCTGGAGTAGAAGGGACTAGCAGAGGACTTCTGGAGCACACCTGAGCACTTGTCTTTGCTGGACCAGTTCCTGGATGCCTCAGAAGACATGTACGCCAGACTGCTGTCCTCAGTAAGAACCCCAAGACCCCAAGCAAAAATGAGACTCTCTCTCCTTTCCTTTGGGAGTCACCCAGATATTGTCTATTCCTGCATTCTCTATATACTTTCAATAACCTCTCCTCTTACTTCGTCGTGGCTCACATTTGATTTCTTTACCATGCTTAGCCACGGACTCTGTTGGCTGGTTCTGTGGGATTTCCTCTGGGTCCTTGGACCTGGCCTGCCTGCATCAGCTTGGCCTTCCAAAATGCAAGCACGGAAGCACTTTCCATAAGATTGGCTCCGATTTTAGGCTCAGCTAAGACTTTTCCAAAAAATCTAGAAAAACTGCTTTGCTTTCCCAAGCCCATAGCAAGGATCCCATTGTTGTGGACTCTCTCCCGCTGTCTCTCAGCAATGTCATTTTTTCAGTTCAGAATGCCAGAGGCTCCCATTTAGGTGTGTAGCCAAATGTGCCCGACAGCTGCCTTCCCTAAATTGGGCTACAGAAGCTGAAAATCTGCCCAGAGTAGAACTGGGCAGATTTTTGGCTTTAGGGAAATCCTGGAGCAGCTCACAACTTTGCTTCCCCACATGTCTGCAACAGAAGGTGCATGGAATAATGATCAAGTGTTGCTTCCTAGGTGATTTTGTACCGTCTGGACCATGATTGGAGAGGGAGGTTTTCACGATGTTTCCAAAAACGTACATTGTTCTTAGTTTCTTGTAATGAACATCTTTCTGAGGAGAAGGAATCTTCCCAGAGGATGAAGAACCATGGCCTCTGGGCTTGGTTCCAAATATAATTGCGGAGCCACAGAGCAGATACAGCTTTATCATCTTTGGAAGCTCTAAATCTAAATCTGGTCCAAGTGGGCAGTCTCACCTTCTGACCCTAGGGCCAGGCCTCCAGATCTGTTTTTAAATCCCCCTAATGTTAATGATTTGCCTTCACAGTTACAAACTTCTGGGGATGATGGAATGTTCCATCTCTCTCTGCCTCTTAAGAAGGTAAAATGATGTTTTATTCTTTCTTATTAAAGAAGGTAGATACACAATTCTGAAAATAGCATTTTCCTGCTAATGGCATCAAGATCGGTCTCTTTTCTTAAAATGTAATGATATTTTCTTAGGTGGGGATTCAGCATCAGGGATGGTTTTCAGCAGCCTTTTCCCTTTGATCATTATAATTGAATAATTATTATATACATTCAAATGTTCTATTTATGCTAATGCATTGGTTATAAAGAATGACACAACTATTCAGATTATGCTGGTTGCATTAAGAATGGAAAAAAGGCCGCATCGAGGTAATTTCATTTCATTATTTTTGTAATTATTTCTTCCTCATTAATGCTCTTTGAAATCTTCATATTCAAAGCTAGTGTTTATTGAACAAAATTGCCCTCGTTTAGGCTGCATCATTATTCACAAAGCCCATAAGCCTGGGAAACATTTGAGTATCCACCCTCTCTATGTTTATCAGTTGAGATTGATTTCATCTCTTGGTAAAAGAGACCCAAACTAAAGGACTTAGAAATTTATTTCTGTCTGACATGGAAGTGTGGAGCATGAGGCAGTCTAAGGCTGGTGTTGTGCTCTGTTCTACACCTTGTGAGCAATTCAGGCTCCTTCCAGCATGTTCATTCACTTTTTGTGCCTTGTATTGTTAATGTCAATCAATGGCCCAAGATGGTCGCATTGGCTTCAACTCTCTGGTTTACATTCCAACCTTACAGAAAGGAGGAAGGGCTGAGGCACGCTTTGTGGGTCTACTAGCCTTTAAGAAAGTTCCCTGGAGGTGCAACGCATCATTTTTGTTTAGATCTCATCAGCCAGGGGATCGCTGGGTGGCTCAGTGGTTTAGCGTCTGCCTTTGGCCCAGGGCGCGATCCTGGAGTCCCGGGATCAAGTCCCACGTTGGGCTCCCGGCATGGAGCCTGCTTCTCCCTCCTCCTGTGTCTCTGCCTCTTTCTCTCTCTCTCTCTCTATGTCTATCATAAATAAATAAATAAATAAATCTTAAAAAAAAAAGATCTCATCAGCCAGATTTTAGGCATTTGGCCCCATTTAATGGCAAAGGAGCCTGAGAAACAACCTATCAACCCCTCCCCGCCTTTTTCTCTCTGAGCAGTCATGGACTAAGATAAAACAACAACAACAGCAACAAAAACAAACATAAAACTAAAAAAAAAAAAAAAAAAAAAAAAAAAAAATCCCCAGGATTCTATTACAATGGAAGACCAGAGAAAGTCTATTGGTAGTCAGCCAGTCGTCTCGGCCTCACTGTCCTCCAGCCTTTGAATGAGCCAGAGGGACGTGGTTGGAGCTTCCTTGAAAAGTAATCTAAATGAGGGCAATGGAGGGTTATTCATATTCTGTCCCCACTGCTGGCCTGATGGGCAGTTCGCCTTGGCTCTCTGGGGAAAGACATTTCTTCCTCTCAGCCTGCATTTATTACGGGACCGTTCATGCTCTTTAAGATGTTAAAGCTTTGAATAAAATGCAAATGTTCTCTGTGAATATTAATGGATTAGCTGGCATAATGTAGTACAAAGAACACAGATGTTAGAATTAGACAGAACCACATGTAATTCTGAGTCTGTCACTTAATAAATGAGTGAATATGGGAATAAATATGAATATCCTGGCCTCAGTTTTCTCATCTATAGAAAAAGTGCAATAATACTTTACTTGTTTTATGTATGCATAAATTATATCACGTTTACAAAGTGCACAGTTGGTGATTAAAAATGATCCCTCCTTTGCCTTTTCCTATTAGCCATGAACATAACAGCTCTAATAAGATTCTTATATTACCACAGCATTAGGCTTCGAGCAGATGTAACTGATGATGGGTAAGTTTTGATAGGGGATGGCCAGAATTATTCTGGGGCCAAGGGAGAGCTTTCTGACAGAGCTACCTGAGTTGCTATGGTACAAGATTCCAATCAACATTAGGCAGGATTAGAACTCCCAGTTGCATCCAGGAGGGTGTTTATTTTGACCTGTTGCTGTGATAGTCTAATTCAGTCATTTTAGCATGGGAGCATTTTGATATAATCTGAAATATAAACCACTCAACTTTCACCTGTTACAAATTGTCAGTCAGCAGGGGAAACCAGCATCCAGAGTGAACCTCAGGGGGTGTTTGAACAGTGGGGTGTGTGGTAAGAGTGAAGGTGAGACTCCAGCATGGGGTAAGGACCAGAGATAGCTCTTGCACACTTTCTTTTTTTAATAATAAGGAAAAATCTTGTCATTATTTTTTATCTTGGATACTGAAACGCCCAAATCACCTTGTCAAATGAATCATGCCAAAATGTCCTCTTTCAAGTGCAATCTCAGTGCTGAATAAGCATAGCATATATCCTGCTTTGGAAAAAGACAGTCATTTAGGAGATGTGCAGTCTTTTAGAACTTCAGGAAATCATCAGGGAAAATGCAAGGACTTAAGATCCTTCAGAGGAACTTAGAGCAATCAGCATGCTGCACACCCACCATGTGCGCTGGTAGTATTTTCGAGCTTTTGAATTTGGGCACCGGCATGTGCTGTGGTCTAGGGTGGGGTTGGCTATGGGTGATTTTACTCCCATAAATGACTGTTGTGAAGAATTGCTCCCTTCTCCCTCATTTACTGCGACCATCTCCATGCTGTATATGAGTTCAGTGAAGCAATAATGCACTAACGATGCCTTTCAGAGCTGTGTAAATCCTTTCCTTGATAAACTAGGAGCCTGTGGATGAGATAAATGCTGGAGAAGTGTGGAAGCTATCCAGAATCCTAAAGAAAAAGACTGATATGGGTCATAATAGGCACGTAGAGAAATTCCACTCAGAAGAGTATTTTTTAGGCCTCAGAGTTTTGTGTCATATTATGCTTTACTGTTTAAAAACATTTTGTCTGGCAATGCCTAAAAATTTAAGAGGAAAGAAAAAGAATCAGATAAATGTGACTGTATATCTTATCTTTGTTACAATGCAGTGGTGATTCTCTTTGTGTCAGCTTTGCTGTCCCTAAATAGGGATTTAAGGAGTAAAGTGAGGTAGCCATCATACAAAGAAATATGATATATTTTTAAAATTACTGATACATGACACTACACGTATGGAGTTATATCTGAGAAAGCAGTGAAGAGAGGATTTTGAAAAAGAAATACGTTAAACTGTCAGCTCTTACTTATAAGCATTACAAATAGTTCTTGGATCAGATATATCAATGCCAGGGTCCTGTATCATAATTGTGAGGTGTAAATAAAACATTATGGTAGCAAAAAGTCATGTGACTTTTATGTAGAGAAATAAAAATGACCGATTGTCTACTATAAATTGGGGTGCAGGTATCATGTGAGGCAAATGTTAGGCCAAGAAATAAAATATGTGTAATATATGGCCATAATTTTCTAAGGTTTAAATCTCTCCATAAGGAAGTTGATCTTAAGTGAAACTGTGGATTGAATCTTGAATCCTTAAATTAACTATATGAATTTGCTGAATTTAAAAATGAATTCAAAATACATACTTTCATCCCAACAGAAATAAAACCTATTTTTCTTCTTCTCTTTTCTTTTCTTCTTCTTTTCTTTTCTTCTTTTCTTTCTTTTCTTTTCTTTTCTTTTCTTTTCTTTTCTTTTTTCTTTTTTTCTTTTCTTTTCTTTCCAACCAGGGAACCAGTTTGAACTGGATCAAGACTTAAATGTATTCAAAGTCCAAAGGTGTAAACAAAGATATGCCTGGGTCAAATAAAAATCCACTTTATCACCTCTTAAGAGGGTCAAACCATCAAAGTATTCTTATGAACAGATATCATTATTGGACAATAGGACAGGAAGAAGCAAACGGCCCCATCCCCTCCCTTTTATACATTTGCCTCTGGTATACCTTGCAGCTTTAGATTTTTCATTCAGTCACATGGCACATTTTTTATTGTAAATATTTCCTTAATATATGACAGATTTCTCATTTCTCTAATATTTGATTTCATCTTGGGCTTTCTTGTTTTTTTTTTTTTTTTTTTTTTTTTTTTATGATAGTCACACACAGAGAGAGAGAGAGGCAGAGACACAGGCAGAGGGAGAAGCAGGCTCCATGCACCGGGAGCCTGATGTGGGATTCAATCCCGGGTCTCCAGGATCGCGCCCTGGGCCAAAGGCAGGCGCCAAACCGCTGCGCCACCCAGGGATCCCCTCTTGTTGGTTTTAATTGAAAGTTTCATCAAGGAAATATGTTCGACTCCCAAGTCTAGATTCATCCATTCATGGAGGACACAGCTTGCTTGTGCCCTGAAATGCTGTGTTTATTGATTGACATGCTGAGGATTTAGACAGGTGTTCTTGCAGAGCGAGGATGCAGAAAGATAGTGGAAGAGAGAAATCTGGAAGCTGATAACGTGCCTCTCTTTACAAATGTTCACATGTGTTGAAGAAATTGACGACAAGCTCAGATTTTTTTTTTTTTTTTTTGGTATGACTGATGTTCAGTTTAGTTTAGATAGAAGAAGAGCCATCTACTGTCTCTGATTAATCACCAAGGCGACTTGCAGTGAAAAACAGTCTCTGAGAAATTGCTGAGATTGGGAGAATGACAATAGGAGAGACACTTGCATGTCTTCAAAACCACTTTCCAAGCATTCAGACCTTGTCAGAGCTTGCCCTGGTTTTACACTGGGTGAACACTTCTTAGTACTTTCTCTCTCCCCAGCTAACATTCTCACATTTATTTACAGGCTACTTGGTGCTTACATTGGTGTGCCTCAGGGTTTGGTATTTGGTGCTACATTATTTTTGTTTTATCTTCCCTTCAAATGCATTGAATTGAATTGAAAAATACTGCCATTAAGACACAGGCACGCACAGGAAAGGAAGGAGCAGGTCTGGCACTGTGAGGCAGGAATTGGGTTTGCTCTGCACTGGGGCTGGGTGTACCCACAGAAGCGAGATCCAGCTTCTCCCAAAGGGGGTGGGAGCAGAAATGAAGAACATCTGAAATAAAGACTATGAACATTTTTTTAAAAAGGATTTTATTTATTTGAGAGAGAGGGAGAAAGAGAGAGAGAGAGAGCATGAGCAGGTAAGGGGGGTGAGGGTGGTGGGAGGAGCAGAGAGAGAGAGAGAAGCAGGCTCCTACGAGCAGGAGCCTCACTAGGGCTCCATCCCAGGGTCCTGGGATCATGACCTGAGCTGAAGGCAGATGCTTAAGTGACTGAGCCACCCAGGTGCCCAAGACTATGAACAGTTTTTAAAACTCCTGGATAAAAGATGCTTAATAAATCTACCACCTTAATTTTGTTTCTATTGGTTTCACTTTCATTTTGTTTTGTGTTTGGTGTGGATATCCCTAACATGTGTGGCTATTTTGATCAAATACTAAAGCTACCCTTTTGGACAAAGGACAGAGTCATGCTTGCCCATCATTTTTCTTCCCCTGGTTATGTCCCTTGGAATCAGAATGCTGGGCTGATGTGACCATGGGCTTAACTTAATGGCGAACTCTCGTGGGCTGTGTTAGAGAGAAATTTGTATTTTGTTATCTTCGTGTTTCCTTGGAAGGAGATGTGTCCTTTCTCCCTGCAGGATGGCGGTGGCATTGGGGTGACCAGTGTGGCTCTCCCTGAGGCATCTTTACTCAGGCCTCTGCTGAGGAGGAGGAATGACTTATTTCATTGGTGAGATTGGTGAAAGGCTAATTTCTGTTGGACCTTATCACCTAGGCAACGAGGCTCAGCATTGAAAAGACAAGTGCCCATCACTTCTGCTCTTGAAGTCTCCATTTTAATGATTAGGCTTGTGAATGGGCTGTACCTTGCACTTTGGACTTTCATTTAGGAGGTTGATGCTTTGATCCCTATCTTGTCAGTAGTTTTCATGTTTGTGTCTTTACTCTATTATAAGGAAGAGGAGGGGAGTAATTGGTCTTCTCAGTGCATCCTCTGACCAGGTGCTGGCCCGATGGCTGCCTAGGGCTCCCCACTGTTGAGACCTTTCCAGGACTGACCTGCTGTGGCTCTTCAACCATGTTGATTATCAGAATCATTTGGGATGCCCGTCAAGGATACATATTCTTTGTACCAACTCCAGAGCTAAAGAATCAACCCTTCATGGGGTAGGGTACAAAATTCTCTATTTCGCACAAGTTCTGCAGGTAAGTGTGGTGATTGGCCAAGTTTGAGAAGCATCTCCTGAGACTTTTCCCAATATCCTCTTCCATAATGAAAACTTCACTTTATCTTGTCATATTCTTTCAGGTTGCTATTTAGGAACTGCTCAATGATTCAGGTAGGAAAAATTGGCATAATATATGACAGTTCTAAAAGAGGGTATCTGTGTGTGTCAACAAAGACCTTCTGTAAACAATTCTAGAACTGAAAGAGGGATGCCATTCCAGGCTCTGTGTCAGCCTGAGACAGTGTACAGGGGTAGCAGTGATAGGAGCCCTCCGAGCATTGTGCAAATCACATCTTGCAGGCCACAGCTTCCTGTAGAACCCACACAGGCCCTCAGCGTGTATTTCAGGGTGACAGTCTTTTCTGCCCATGCTGCTGGACTTGGAATGAGAGAGTAGATGAAATGTAAATCCAAGCACATTTGGGAATGAGCAGTTCGTTCTTTTGAATAGATTGGCATGGAGTAGAAGATGCAGGTGACAGGCCAGGAGCTGGTGACATTCATAAATTATCAGATCCTAAAATTCACATTCTAACAGGATTATTTTAAAGAAGCTTAGCTCTCTTTGGGCGCATAATGTCTTATTCTTTCATCTTAAGCATTCATGTTTGATAAGAACGATCCCTCATGTAAATTCATTTATTGTAATTCAATCCTTCGTAAATTCCCTTGATATGGAGCTACAGAATGTTACTTTTCTTTTTCCTCTTGAGAAAGGTGCTAAAAATGCAATACTGCCTTATGGTATATGAATTCATCCAAAATCCTTGCAACAAATTCTCTTGCCTTTTAGAAGCTCTGCCCCTCTCTAACTTGTTTTTCGTCTGCCAAATTATTGTCCACTTTTGAGATTTTATACGTATATTTAAGTTGTATACATATATATTAACTATATACATATACATATGTGAATTGGATTCAACCAAAGTTCTCCAATTGCTCAGTTTACTCCCTTCTCCTTTCCTGAGCAGTCTACCTTTCACTACTTTGATGCTTTTCAGCAATTTTGTTCCTCTCCACGGGATCGAATGCACCTTCAGAGTGACCATTCTAGTTAACCCCATGCCCCTGCCGACCAGAATTATAGTATTGGCAGGGCTGCCAAGAGATGATTGATGTGAGAATTGGTCACTGAACTTCCTGATGCTGACCTTAAGGCTATAAAGGTGTATTGTTCGTCTTTCTCTGGCAATCACAAGCTAAAATTAACATGATATGCCAGGTAGTATTAGTCTTGTGAGTATTTAGTTTATCGATTGAGTTAGTAGACGTCTGCCAGGCATTAAGAGTCTAAGGAAGAAGGGTTCTGGGTGCTTTGCTTTGCTGCAGACGAAGAAGCAGAGGGATTTAATCTGCATGTGTAGTAGTTCTTTCTGTTCTGTTGCACGATCAATGGGATTCGGTGTTCTACTTTGTAGATGGTTTATGCCTGGCAAATGGAGCTGTTCAGCCTTGGAGCCAGTGATGCTGTGTCTTACCAGTGATATGTCTGTAGGACATAGGTTTATTGAAATAGTAGTTGCTATGGGACAGTGAGTGAAGAATTCAGCTGCAAGAAGCAAGCAGAGCAGGAGGCCCTGTGTTTGCTCTGCCCTCTGCAGTCTGATTTAGGACCAATGGAGAAATGCTTTGGTGTTCCAAATCCTAACCTCAGAAATTAATTTCTTTGAGATAATATACTTTACTTCCAGGAATTCTATGTGAACATGTTAAGTGTTTATGCTCCCTATGGTGTCAAGTTGTTATTTTTAGCCCTCTGAAATGCATCCTGATCACTCCCCAGGTACTAACAGCATCCTGAGAGCTGAGCCCAAAGATCAGGAAGTCTGAGAGCAGGTAAGAGTGGGATGCCACTGCTTAACTTTCTCCTAAGAAAGGCACCTTGGTCCTTTGGCACAGTTGGCAGTAAGCTGCAATGGGCAGTGAGAGTAGTTGCCTGGTATCCAACCCAATGAGCAGATGCTTAAAATGGAGTCCTGAGACGTCTAAAGTCTGTGCTTGACTAATCGTGTTTACAAGTCATTTTCTTGGTTCTTGAGAACCCTGTGCTCTCCTCTAATGCTTCCTAGGAAGGGAGTCCCATGGGAAGGCCCTCCTATCCTGGCTGCTTAGACTCATGTTTCTCCTGATGCAACTTCACTCAGGAATTTTTCATATAGTTTTGGATGTCACAATAAATTGCTGTCTGCCCATCCTTACTTAGGAATATGATTTAAATTTTAAAATATTTATACTCTTTTTTACATTGAGCATAAATACCTTTGATGCTGCTCCTTAAATCATAATCATTTTTAAGTAAAGGGAAAGATTAGCCAAAGAGATTGACTTTTAGGATGGACAGCTTACTGGTTTCTTTTTTAATTTTTTTTTTAAATTTTTATTTATTTATGATAGTCACAGAGAGAGAGAGAGAGGCAGAGACACAGGCAGAGGGAGAAGCAGGCTCCACGCACCGGGAGCCCGACGTGGGATTCGATCCCGGGGCTCCAGGATCGCGCCCTAGGCCAAAGGCAGGCGCCAAACCGCTGCGCCACCCAGGGATCCCAGCTTACTGGTTTCTAAGGAAAAATGTATTTGTCAAACTACGTAAACATAGCCAGGAGGTATTAGTGACTAACACACTCCTTTACTTTCAACTGTCTTGTTTGTGGAAAGGGATGTGAGCCTTGCTCTTAGGCATGTGGGACAACGTATGGGGCAGTTTTCCACTTATTCTGAACCCCAGATCCTACTTTCAAAGTCCTTGGGTAATTGTATGCCTTGCCATTATGCTTAATGTTTTTTTTTTTTAAGATTTTATTTATGTATTCATGAGAGACACACAGAGAGACAGAGGCAGAGACACAGGTAGAGGGAGAAGCAGGTTCCATGCAGGGAACCCAATGCAGGACTCGATCCGGGGACTCCAGGAACACACCCTGGGCTGAAGGCAAGCGCTAAACCGCTAAGCCACCCAGGCATCCCTGTGCTTAATGTTTTGTAATTTCATCCTTATAATTTCTATGAAAGGCAATCAGGGATTTTATCTTTCTTTTATAAGTCGCACTGTAAACAGGTCTTTTCCAGAGAAGGAAACAGAACACAGATATATGGATTTATACGTGTGTGTGTGTGTGTGTGTGTGTGTGTAGTCAATTCTATGCTATACTATAAAAAAGGTAAAGGAGATGGAGAGGAGCAACACAGAGGCCACAAATAGTTTTGATATACATCTGAGAATGGCAAAGGCTCTAAAGACTGAAAATGTTTATATTCACAGTACATTATAAGAAACTGATAAAGTGGCTCCTCCCCAGGACAAGTCAATTTTATTGAAATTAAATTCTCTATAGTCTGCACCTTGAGTTTATAAAACACAGCCATGTAGACTTTTGCAAATAAAATCATAACAAATTCTCCAAAGCAGAAATTATAAGCTTAGAATCATTAATATTACACTGTATGTTAACTAACTGGGACTTAAATAAAAACTAAAAAAGAGAAAAAACATAAAATGCATTAACATTTGAAATAAAGGGGATCTTTGTCAATTCACCTAAAACAAAATAATACAAAACAAAAGTTTCTGAACATCATATGATTTAAAGATAAATTAAGATGGAATTTATGCATTGCTTAATACAAAAGGGGAGTAAGGACCTTATATATAGAAACCTATGAAATCAAGTTGAATGTTACTCAAAGAAAAAATCATAGATTTTACTTCATTTATTAGAAACAAAGATTGAAAATCAGTGAGCTAAGTGGCACCTGGGTAGCTCAGTTGATTAAGCATATCTGCCTTTGGCTCAGATCATGATCCCTGGGTTCTAGGATCCAGTCCCCCCTCAATCTCTCTCTCTGCCCCTCCCCCCGTACATGCTCTCTCTCTCTCTTTCACTCTCTGTTTCAAATAAATAAATAAAATCTTTTTTTTAAAAAAAGAAGAAAATAAGTGAGCTAAGATTTCATCTGAAGAAACTAAAAGAGGATAACAAAGTAAATCAAAAGAATCCAGAGGGAAATATTAATACAGACAAAAGAAATCAGTATAGACAAATGCAGACATCACCAAAATAGAAAATAAAATGTAGAAAATGCTTAGTCCAAATAGAAACTTTTTCTTAGAAATAATGAATGAAATTGTTAAAACTTTGCCAATGTGATCAAGCCAAAAACAATAAACGAATGACAAAAAAAAAATTAAGAACAAAGAAAGAGGATTTACCTGAAGCTAAAGAAGACATTAAAAATATAGAAGGGCAGGATTTACTTTGGTATGAGAGCATGTGGAGCTCCATAATCACATTCCTCAGTAACAAAAGCAAAGCCAGGGAAAACTTTTTTTTTTTTTTTTAAGTTTAATGTCTCTGTGCATAACCCTACAGGCAAATAACAAATGAAGAAATAGTTTATTCAAAAAAAATCTACTAAAACTTTATAAGGATGGTGAGAGTCTATGGCATTTGAACAATGGCCCTCTCCCTCATCAACCATACCCCAGCTCAGCTTGACGAAAGCTCTGTCTTGGATGGTGGTAGCCCAGAAGATGGGGCATGCTCTTCCTTCAGCTTTCAATAAAAGCTTACCTGTCTCACTGAAAACGGTCAACAATGACTATTTCTCATTCCCTCTAACTCCAAATTGAAGAGGTCAAGATCTAGTTGAGTGTGGTCGAGAAGTCAGGGGCTTGCTTTCTCCATCTAGCCCCTAACCATGGGATGGAGGCTGTATCCCCCGTGTAAAAGAATGACACCAGTTGGTCTCTCCAACCCACAGAAACAAGCAAAAAGAATGAGAAAAGGTGAATATAAAGGTATATAACAAAATATAAATATATAATTTTTATTCTTTCTTTTCTCAATGTCTCAGATATGAAATTGTATAAAGTAAGAATTATAACAATATATTGATGGGTTTGTAATGTACATAGATACAATATGCAGAACAATAATAGCACAAGAAAGGATAGAAGGGAATAGAGTTATATAGGAGTAACATTTTTATATCTCATTGGAATTAAGTTAGTATAAATCTGAAGTCATTTGGTAAGTTAAAAGGACTGTGATAAGCCCTGGAGCAGCCATTAAAAAAATGACTTGAAAAAAATCATTCAGGGAATTAAAATATTCCACAAGAACATACTCACTTGAGAAAGGATACAGTAAAGGAGAAAGGAAGGAGCAAAAAAAAAAAAAAAAATGACCTAAGTAAGATACATAGAAAACAAAAAGTAAAATGGCAGCTATAAATCCAATTATGTCAATAATAACAATAAATATGAAGGAATTAAACAATATACTCGTAATGCAGAGATTACTAGCATGGATAAATAAAAATGATCCAACCATATGCTATCCACAACAGAAACACTTTAGATTCAGATATAAATAGATTTAAAGCAAAAGGATGGAAGAGAATGTATCATACAAGCAACAATTGTATGTAAACTAGAGTGCCTATACTAATATCAGACAAAATAGAGTTTAAAATAAACAATGTTTTTAGAGATAAAGAGGAGCATCTTATAATGATAAAAGTTTCAAACTATCAGAAAGTTATAATGATCATAAACATATATGCACCTAACAAAATACGTGAAGCAAAAGCTGATAGGATTGAGTGAAGAAGTAGAGAATTTAACAATTATAGTCAGAGATTTCAATACTTTACTTCAATAATGAATAGAAAACAAGGCAGAAGTAGAAAGCCTGGCAACACTATATACAAGGTAGTCGATATCTCTAGTAGAGCACTCCACTCAGCCATATTAAAGTGCCTTTTATCTCAAGCACACATGGAACATTCTCTAGGATGGACCAACTGCTACACAATAAAACAAGTGCCAATATACTTAAAACGATTGTTATCATACAAAGTATGTTCTCTGATCACAATGGATTGAAATTTGAAATCATTAACAGAAAAAGACCAGGGAAATTCACAAATATGTGGAAATGAACACACTATTAAATAACCAATGGGTCAACAAAGAAATGGCAAGTTGAATTAGAGAACGTGTTTGAAATGAAAGCACACGAAGACACAACACACCAAAACTTATGGGCTATAGCTAAATATAATGGTGCTTAGAGGAAAATTTATAATGATACACATCTATATTGGAAAAGAAGAAAGATCTAAAATCAATAACCTAAACTTCCTTTTTAAGAAAGTAGACAAAGAAGAGAAAATAAAACTCAAGTAAGCAGGAGAAAGAAAACAATGATGATCACAACAGAAATAAATGAAATGGAGAATAGAAAAAACAATAGAGAATATTAGCTTAGCCAGAAGTTGGCTTTTCAAAAAGAATAAAAGACACAGATCTTTAGTTAGGCTGACCTAGACAAAAGTGAGAACAATCAAATTAGTAAAATAAAAAGTGAAAGAGGGAACATTACTGCCAAACTTACTGAAGTATAAAAAATGATAAGGGAGTGCTGTAAACAGCTGTATGCTAATGATTTGATGACTCCGGCATAATGGACAAGTTCCTAGAGAGAAAGATACTACCTAACTTGGCCAGTGAGAAATAGAGTCTGCATCTAGAAAAAGATTGAAATAATAATAAAGACTTTCTCGAAAAGAAAAACCTGGGACTGGATGACTTCACTGGTAAGAGCTACCAAACATGTAAAGAAGAGTTAATACCAATTCTTCACAAACTCTACCAAAAAGTAGAAGAAGAGGAAACACTTTGACTCATTCCATGAAGCTAGTATTACCCTGATATCGAAACCAAACAAAAACACTGAAAGGAAGCAATAAGGCAATATGTCTTATGCAGACAAACATAAAAATCCTCAACAAAATACTAGCAACCGAGATTATGAGCCATGACCAAGTGGTCTAGAATATAGTCCGTGCTGGAGAAACAATAGACTATTGACCAAGAGTTTTATATCTAGTAAAACTATTGCTCACAAATGAATAAGAAATTGGCATTTTTTAAAAAGATTTTATTTATTTATTCATAGACACAGAGAGAAAGAGGCAGAGACACAGGCAGAGGGAGAAGCAGGCTCCATGCAGGGAGCCCGATGTGGGACTCGATCCAGGGACCCCAGGATCACACCCCAGGCTGTAGGCGGCGCCAAACCGCTGCGCCACCAGGGCTGCCCAAGAAATTGGCATTTTGATATTAAAAAAACTTAGAGAATTCTTCAAGGGCTGACCTGCCTTACAAAAAATACTAAAGGAAATCTCAGGATGAAATGAAAAAAAAAAACCCAAAAAACTAGAGGGTAGCTTGAATCCATATGAAGAGATAAGCAGTACGTGGTGTCGTCCCCAGCTGCATTCAGATCTCAGGTCAATCATTATTGAAGATGACAGTCACACAATGACTTACCCTCTCTCACCTATCCCTTCATGGACAAAGAATGGTTAATCACACATGCAAACATGGAAATCAACACAGGTAAAGCTCCTGGCAAAATGCTTGGCACATGATAGGTGTCCAGGAACAAGTGGCTGGGTCTTGCATTTGTTTTTCCATCCCTCATGGTGTTTATTAGCGAGGGTATTTTTCTCCAAGTTCTTGCCTTTTCTCTTCTTCCTGAAGGGCAGGAAAGCTTTCCAGCCCTTGGGCATGTAATGTTTAATTTATTTATTCCTGAGCACGAGGAGATCTTTGGAGGATTGCGCTCTAGGCAGTGCCACTGGGGTCCTTCTTTGTCCTTTGCATGAGACAGGTACTCTCTGCTGCAGCACCACCCTGCCCCCCAGCCCAGCTGGTGTCAGCCAGAGGCCAGAGGCCAAGAAGCTGCAGCTGCTGTAGTTGATCGCTGCTCTCCACTCAGTAGGAGTGGCCTCAGGACTGTCCTGGGGAGAGTGGTGGGGCTGGCAGTTACTACTGCAACCAGTTGGGGGGAGGGGGTCAGCTCCATGGCTGTTTCTCTACCTGTTCTTCAATCCTGCCTGCCCTATGCATGTCCTCCTCGACGGCCCCAGCTCCATGTATCAGCACTGGTCATCCTGGTCATCCTGAATCAGAAGACACCTGCTCATGGTGTGTACATTTGGGTCCCTTGAAATTTTGCCTCTGTGATGCTGAAGATAGATGGGTCTATTTGGACATTGCCTTTAAAAACTCATCTCTTCTTGACAAACCATGAGAGACTCCTAACTCTGGGAAGCAAACACAGAATTGCAGAAGGGGAAAGGGGTGGGGGGATGGGGTAACTGGGTGACGGACATTAAGGAGGGTGCTTGATGGGATGAGGGCTCAGGTGTTATACCATATGTTGGCAAATTGAATTTAAATAAAATATTTAAAAAACTTCATCTCTTCTCTATCCATACCCTACTGTTTCTTTCACAGTAAAATTTTTGTAAATATTTAATGTCTGAGGGGGTTCACACATGGCTGTGAGTTATCTGATCTCATTCTGGCTGGAGCCGAGGTTGTGCAAGAATTCCAGGGTGCTTTGGCCTCTCACTGGCCAGAGAATATGAGTCGGACCAACAGCATGGAAAGACTCCGGCTGTTACTGTCAGCTGCTCCAGGACCTGTTAGAAAACGCGTGTGTATGGAGCATCTGTCTGGAGATAAGGAAATGGGGTTTGGTATTTCCTTTCTGTGCCAATGTCCTTCAAATTAACCTATGCAAAGTAAGAGAACAGACCCCTCTGAAAAATCTTGTTATGTCACACATTATTTACTCTGCCATTTTCATATTGTTTTCATGCTCCTCACAGGCCGTGAGTTACTCAAGGTTAGGCGCTTCCCTTCCTCTGTGTCTGCAGATGCATCTTCAGATCTACCTGAGAGCAAAAGCTCTGTTTTTTGCTGGACTGCTAAAAGGTTCTAATGAAAGCAGTGGTTTGCTTTGCTAAAAGCAAAGTTGAAAACCTTTTCATTTTAGTAATGGTTGTAGGTGATAGGAGGGCTTTTCTGCTTTATTGGATCTTACCTAGCAAAACTGGCAGCGGAAACTCTCAGAGCTGTTATTCTGAACCTCACTTTGCCACGTTCAGGCCTCAGGAGGGAGCCGAGGCCGGAGTAAGCAGGGCTGGCAGAGAGAAGACTTGAGTCACTGCTTTGGCATCCAGTGCCCAAGGCAACCATCAATATTTTATCACTGAGCTCAGACGCGGCAGTAGATTCTTCCTGGGGGGGTGCTCCAGGCAGGCACTACCTGCTGATGGGAAATGGCAGTGGAGATGAAGTCCGTTTGCCAGCTTACGTGGACTGAGTCCCAGATGTCCTCTAAATCTCCCTTTTTGACTAACCTCTTACTATCCACTCACATTTCTGAGGTGGACTCCTTTTGCCTAAATAAATAGGGACCTCTCCAAATCTGAGCATAGTCAGCGGACCCTTTCCCTTAAGATTCATTTAGTGTTACTATTAACACTTAAAGTGTTACTAATGATTTAATGAGCATTTGTTCAATTATATTTTGCACTGGTTGAGTTCAATAAACCTGGTCTCGCAGTAGACGCGAAGTTTATTTTTTCCTCGAGAAAGTACTTGCACTCAAAAAATGCCACACTCGCCCATCTCTAGGAGATACTGCTTCTTTGCCCTCAAAACCTCTTCTTTCTCCCCAACTATCTATACCCCACGTATTCTACAAGACCTAGAACATTCAGGCCTCACCGTCCTTTCTGAATGTCTCTCACTACCCCAGCTGTCATGGCTCTCAGTTCTTTCTCCAAAGGGAACCTGGAGGACCATGCTTAGTTGACCTCTTTAGGGGAAAAATATGTAGATTAAAAGCTGGTACTATCTCTGGTAGTGCTGGAGATAGTACTTGGCATATAGTGGGCTTCTAGTCAATGTCTGCGAAGTGACTGGACAGGTATGTATAGAGATTTACAGTTTATCGAATTTTCTTTCACACACATTGTTTTCCTATTAAATCCTCAAAATGTTTCTGCAGGCAATTATCATTCCAGAAGAGAATTCTGAAGCTCAGAAAGATTGGGTAACTGTTTTGGAGATGCACAGCCAAGTAAGAGGCAGAATTGAGACTCAAACCTTCCAACTCTAAACTCTCATTCCTCCTCCCGCCTCCCTAATGTCCTGGTACTTTCTGGTTATGAGCCATTAAGCTGTGACATGTCATTCACTGCTAGATTCTGGGTTCACGTGGTCTGTACATCTAGATTATAAACTCCTCAAGGGTAAGGTAAATATCTTACTTTTATTCTCCTTGCACCTCTTCTCTCATTATTGTAATAGGTTGGCAATTCTAAAAGCATGCATTGGATATTGTCTGATCACTGGATGCCACAAATCACTGTAAGATTAATTTTTTTAGACTTGCTTTGCCAAAAAACTGATTTGTCTAATGAGGTCATTAAAAAGAAGCATGAAATATATTCAAAAGAGTATGGAATTTTATGCTGCGATGGCAGGATCTGAGCTGCCTGAGCACATATAAAAAACCATTAAAGAAGCTGGTGTGCTTATTAAATTTTACAAAAAATTTTCCTTTAGTCATTGTAATTGAAAAGGCTTCAATATAACACTTGCCTGCCAAGAATCACAGATGATCTAGTGGGACAGAGTCTAATAATAAATTCTGGCACTTAGAGATAGGTCCTAATTCTGTAAAGGTCTCTTGCCCCTTTTCTGAATAAGAATTTTCCCAGCAAAGGAACAATGGTCAGGTAAACCTAATATATCCCTTGAACTCATCTGCATTATGCAAATATATAAATATGTATTCTAAAGTAAAATTAATGCTACCTTCTGGGTTATACAACAATTTCTCTGATATCTAATGCTACCAGTTAGCTAACTTCTGGTTGTGATATGGCCCAATTTTTTTCCTGTAATATGATCTGAAATCATATTCTCATTCAGCAAGAGCTGAGGGCAAAACCATCCCATGGTTAGTCATTATAAAATCTTATGTTCAGCCAAAATCTTACTACTTGTGACTTTAAATCTTTTTATTATATCTTCTTGCTGGAGAAAAAGAAAGAAACTCTTTCAAATCTATAACGAATCAATGAATATAAATGCAATTTAGGGAGGCTTTCATGGTTGCCTGTGATGTAGACAAGCCATCAGGCTAGGGACAGAGGTACAAGGGTGAGGGACATGCATTATCCTTTCAAATAGCTTAGAAGTGGGTATGGAGTTAAGACAAATATGTTTTTAAGGTAAATTCTGCAAGAGATGTTTAACCACAGGGCGGTAAACAGGAAGGAGAGATTATAGCTGGTTTAAACAATTAGGATAAGCTTCATGAAGGTAGAATTTAGACTGAGTCTTAAATGTGAAATTGGATTTTGAATGACAAGGGAAAAATCCAGTTTCCCCAATCTCAGTATATGCAAAACAATAGTGAAAAATAATTGGAAATGTAGATGGAGTGATTGGGTGTGTGTGGTCATGATCAACGAGGACTTTGAATCTTTTTGTGTAGACTGTGAGATCTTCTATTGGAAGATTTTTAACCAAGGTACTTCCAGGTGTTGGAAGTCTGGGAGAGATCATAAAATCTGGTTTAAGAGGGACAATTAGAGCCTTAAGGGTGCATAAATTTGGGATATGATTGTATACTTTCAAATACTGAAAGACAGTTTTCATGTCTGGCCAACAGTCAACTTTTGATCCTATGTGAGTATTCTCTGTTGGCTCCCCAAGTTTATCCTCTACCCTTTCCCACCTGCTTAACCCCACATAAACTGACATATATGGCCTGATGTTAGTGGGTATGCTTGCTCTTTGATTTCTGGCATTGCCAATGGAAGGTACTGGGTGGAATTCTGGGGCAACATGCTAGTGGTCATGGCATTATTCCCCTGGCTCCCTCCATGCCATGGCATGGTGCAGATTAGCAGTGGCCAGGCTCCTTTAGCTACAGGACTCACAGGGTTTTGGTAAGACCTTCCCCCCACCCTCAGTTCTAAGGGAGTGGCCTCTGTGGAGGTTTACCTCCCTTGTTGTTTCCCTTACTTCTTTAGATTTTCTTCAGTCGTCCATTTTGAGTGTGTCACATGTTTCCTGAGGGTACCTTTAACTGTTTGTCATTTATCTTGGTTCTTTTTTTTTTTTTTTTTCTTGGTTCTAATAGTGACTAAGCTGGGGCAATTTTCCAACTTTCCTCAAAATGAGAAGCCAGAATTGCACATAGGGCTTCAAAAGTGGTTTAATCACTGAAGAAGAGAGCAAGGTCTCACTCTCATTAGCCTTTAAGCCAGGTTTCTATTAAGGCACAATTAATTTCTTCTTAGAGGAATTGTTTACAACTAGATTAACATAATATTGTTTACCCAACACTGACCTGTGAAAATAGCTTTGTTCACAAAAAATCTCTGTTGTAGTACAGTTTATTATAATCGGTTTTCTCTGATTTACCACAAAGCCAAGTCTGTCCCTAAAAAACCCAAGTTGGACTTGGAGATGGGTGACACATTTGTAATACAGGGTTGGTTCCACTGGGAAACTCATCCCCATTGCCAGGACAGCCAGGGCCCCTTGAGATGCATTCATGGGGACTTATAGAAGAGTTCATCTTCATTGTCACCTCTGAATTTTCAAATGTTTCAAAAGAAGCTTTTTTTTTTTTTTTCTGTTTTGTTTAACTTACATCTTATTACCTCCATGAGGCAGAGAAGGATATTTCCACTTGAGATGTAAATTTCACCTTCTCTGACTTTGCCTCTCCCTCCATCTTGTCCTTGATGCTTCAAATGAAAGCTCTTTTCCCTGGGAGCTGAAATTTCCACACTTTTCTGAAGGCTTGCTTCCTATGTCTAAGGACCAGGAATGTGTTCTATAATCCTTTTGATGTCCCCCATCACTTGGAATGGAAGAGGCCCTTAGTTTTTCTGGACTGGTGAAAGGATAACAAAGTGGTTTCTTGGATAAAAAACAATTTGAAAATGGGAACTCACATATGCCTTGCTCAGTTAATTGAAGAATTATAAATAAAGTCTTTTAATTTAAGAACTGGAAATATTTCTATTTATATTTCTGTGTGACATTTCTTAGTTGGCTCTTACTGGTCCTTCAGAGCTTATCTCCAGAATATGCCTGGCCTTAATGCATATATTGTGCCTTGACTTCAACTGAGCTAGGATTGGATGTTACTCCTCAGCATACTTAGACCACCTTGGTCACAAGATATTATACTGCTGAGTTGGTCCATTCCCACCCCCCTCCCTTTTTTAAAAAGATTTTATTTATTTATTCATGAGAGACACAGAGAGAGAAAGGCAGTCATAGGCAGAGGGAGAAGCAGGCTCCGCAGGGAGCCCAATTTCCATACCAGGACCCCCGGATCATGACCTCAGCCAAAGGCAGACGCTCAACCATTGAGCCACCCAGACATCCCCATTTTTTCCCCCTTTTAAATGATAAACTTCTTGAGGGTATGCACCATCTCCTTTTAACTTTCCTGATATACTTGATGCTAAGCACAGAGCCTGACACATGATAGGTATATAACAAGAGCTTATTGAAAGCAAGAATGAACACAAATGAAGATAAAAACCATTATATGGGCTTCTCTATTTAGGATCTGAGTTTTAGTGTATACCAGAATAGCTGAGAAAAAGCTTGCCAAAAAAATAAAAATAAAATAAATAGAAGAGCATACTCTTGTACTCTGCCCTTCTGTGTCCCTTCTCCCCAGGAAAGATTCTGATTCATCAAGACTGGGGTAAAGCTCCAGAATGTAAATGTTTGAGAACACACACTAGTGGTTATGGCAGAGGCAAAAGATAAGAATCATTGATCTGATTTCTCCTGGGAGCAGGAGGGGGGCTAGGGAATTTTGCCTCTGGAATTCACTGAAAACTTCAGGAAACTTGAAGCCTCAGATGCCTTGCTTTACTCTGTTTTGTTACAAGTCAGTGTTTGGGAATCAAGAGAACACTTTACTCTTCCCAGTTTGAAATTAATGGTTTTGTGAAGACCTGATGGATTGGCTGAATGGCTTTGCATTACGAACACACTGAAACAAACCATGGTAAGAATTAAAGAAAGTTTTGGTGAAAATTTAAAATTCTTAAAAGATTACCCAGGATATCAGGAGCTTTCAGGTTGAGATTTTCCATTTTTTTCTGGGAAAGTTAAAATTTCCCCCTTAACTGGCTGCTTTCAGTGAATTCTTGCCTTTGTGAAGAATTTCCTTGGTCAAGTGACCTACCTCTCTCCACATTATTAATTTTCTCATTTTCGGATTCTTTCCAACAGCAAAGATGCTAAAATATCTCATATCTCTTTTTCAAAAAAATTATAGTCTCCACTTAACCCTCCAGCTAATATTCTATTTTTCTTCTCTCATTTATAGCCAAACTTTATGGTAGAAACTTGAAGAACACTATCTGGACTGATGGGGACACATTTAGCACTGCAGTCATAAACAAAAGAAGCGGGTTTTGGAAAGGGCTCAAAGAAGGGATAAGAGTATGATTTATGTAGGCTAGCAGAGCAGCAGTCTAAAAATACTTATTGGACTCACTCAGGGCCTAGAAGTGAGAGCGGTAGACAAATCTAGCCATCAGTTGAAGAGCACAGACTGAAGGGAGACAGGGAAGGAGGACAGTGAATCTGTACTTTTTTTCTAACAGCTTTTCTGTGAAGAGAAGAAAAGATGAAGACACATGCTCAGAGGAACATCAATTCGAAAATTATGTGGCATTTTGGAATCTGGGTGAAGATTGGGCCATTGGATTATTTGGAACAGAAGGGTGAGATTACTTAATTAAAATTGGTTGCACTTGACTGTGTGAACTGCACTCTTGTCCTCAGACTCATCAGCTGATTTTCTGATTTTTATGGTCTAGGAGTTGGAAGAGGGATCACGTACACCCCAGAGAGATTCTCTTCTTATGGTACCGGAATAACATTGAGCAACACTAAGTACCTGGTGTTGTCAAGTTCAGAGGGACCATGTGAGATACCGAATTGTCATGGTTGACAAAGGGACGTTGAACATCAGTAATGCCTGAGGTCAATTCTGTCCAGTGCATTCTCCTTCCAATGTGACTACAATACAAGAAATACCATCATTAGAGCTGATTCCAAGAACATGATGTTAACATATTGAATTGTATTAGCTTAGATTTGGAAGAGTTCCTTTAGTTAAGTTAAATCTGTGATCCAGTTTAGAAAACTATTTCACTATCATTATATAAAACCTTAGCTTGAACCTGCCTATGAGATGCTTACTCATTTCCAATTCATTTTTCTTCACGAGGAGAACTAATTGCCATCTGAGTTAACCAGAGCACCTTGCTGTCACTTAACCAAGGGGAGGGCCCTCAGAGAATGTCTCAGATTCAATTGCTGGTTTCACCTCAAGCTAATTATTCCTGTCACCTCATTAACTTACAGGTACTTTTCTGGGAAATGGATACACTGATCATACTTACCTCATTGAGCATATGTAAATATATATACATCCACATACATCCACTCATAGGTATTTCTTTCTCTGTCCATCTTTTTTTCTTTCTCTCTAAAGAACCATAAAATCATACTTGAGGCATACTTCCATGGCAGAAACTGTTCTACGTATTTCCCATAAATAAACTCATTTAATTTTCAAGACAGATCTGTGTGTTTAGGTAGCTTCACATATGAAGAAACAGGCACACAAAGGTTAAGTAACTCACTCAGCTGGGATTTGAAGTCAGGCAAAGTAGCTACTGAGTCTGTACTCAATCCTCATGCCACCTTTCCAAGGTAATGCATGTAAAATTCTGTGACATTGGGCCTGGCACAGTTTTTTTCCTTTGCACTACTATTATTACTTTAGTCTCATGTTAAACTCTTGTTATGGTTCAGAGTATCTCCCAAAGTGGGAGAAATAAGATCGCCGAAGCTGAGAGACTGGGAGAGGATGATTCTCACTCCCCAGGATACAAACAGTAGTGTGTTTTGGCAATAACCTCTGTCTGCTTCTCCAGCATTTGTTTGAGTTTTCTTAAATGTGATTATATGACACACCCCCTAGGGAGAAACTAATTTCCTGGGGTTCTCAGTACAGCATCTAGTATAGCACACACACTTGACAGTTTACTTCCAAAATGATTATCACACTTGTGTTAATCTATCAGCCAGCAAATGACCCCCAAAGATTCACGGAGACTGAACAATGTGGTGCTAGATCAATATCATATTTCACTTTGTCGGCAATGGATGTCTGGGATAGCTGAGTGGGATGAGAGTTAAATGAACTATCGGATTATTGAGCGGGTTCCCTCTGGAGTCATCCCAGGATTCATCAGATATTAACTAGAAGCCGAATTTTTGTTGACCATGGACCCAGAAGGAGATAAAAAGTCTTTTATTTGATAGCTGATAAAGTATAACTTATGGTCCATGTTGTGATTAATGAGAAGTTTTCCTAGTGATAAAGAAAAGAGCCCTTCTATATTGGGGTAGTAATTGCTTATATGTTGATAGCCCCCTCTAACTCTCTAAGCTTTTTGAATGCATTATATTTCCATGAATATTCCCTTTCACCTTGTATACCTTCACTTCTTATTCTTCTCAGCACTTTTGGAGGAAAAATTCGTTTTCCTGGATAATTTTTCTCCCCCTTTTGCTTTGGCACTGGATTGTGAAGGTCAGTTATTTAACAAACATTTCTGTACTATTTTCTCTGGGTTCTGTGGTAAGCAGAGTCAAAAGCACATTGCCTATCATCACAGAGCTTATAGTCAAATGGGGAGAGAAAAACAAAAAGTAAGAAATAACTGTGTATCTGGGAGCCAGTTTTACTTTGTAAGGTGCCTGATGCTTTGAAAAGGGAAGAAGAGAGTGTGAGAGGTGAAATGATCCACATTTAAGTCACAAGGGGGATGAACAGAGGAGACATTGGTTGGCAAAGAACCAGGTCTCTGTGTGTGTGTGTCTGTGTCCTGTGTGTACTGTGTGCATATATGCTATGTATGTTCATGTGCTGTGTGTGTGTGTACATACAGGATGGATCTTAGGAGTTCTATTCCATCAAAATATCTGGGAACTGACTCATGGGCAGAAGGGTGATTAGTCAGGATAGGATACACCATGCTGCAGAGACAACTCTTAAATCTTCACTGCTTATTACAACAAATGAATTTTCTCACTCACACTATTTGACCCCTTCAGGTCTGCTGTGGCTTCTACTGCAGCATTTCCTTACTTTTGGACTCCGTCTTACAGAGCAGCCACCCTCTTGAATGCTGTGAGCTGTTGTATCAGAAGGAAAAAGAGAGTGAGCTTCTTGAACTGGCCATGAAATGCTCTCAACTAATTGACCAGAACCAGTATTCTTGAAGAACCAGAGATGAACTGGAAGTATAATATCACCCTGTGCCCCTGAAGGTAGGGAGCTGGAAATATTTGGTGAAAAGCAGAAGAGATAAACTCTAACTACCAAAGAACCTGCAACCGGGAAAATCAACTGCTAGTGAAAGACATTTCAGGCTCTTTTCCCAGCATTGGGGAGCAGCAGTGAGCAGTGGTGAGATGCACAGAGGAATAAAAACCAGGACAACCTGATTCTAACCCCAAACCAGCTGCCTGACCAAGGATATGTCTCTAGGTCAGTTTCCTTATCAAAACCGGTTTTATAGGACTGTTTTGGAAAGTACAGGATATTGATGTTTTGTGGGTAATAAGGGTGAGGAAGTGGGTGAGGAGCCCTTAGAGATTTCCTGTCCTCCTCTTGCCTGCTGTGGTGTCTCCTGCCCTACTCAGTTGGTTGTGGGTTGTGCTTTCTCCAAAGTTAAATGAATGAAAACAGCTAGAATATTTGTGTCAAGAAATGGTCATGACTGAGTCTTCAAGGAAAAGAAGGTATGAAGCTGAACGAGAGGCCAGCTGGCAGTGGCTCTCATCCAGAGGGCCTGCTGCCCCCTGCCAGATGTGTTTGAACACATGAAGGGGCATTTTGGATGTTCACAGTGACCGGGTGCTCTGGTGGCATTTGGCAAGTGTTTACTAAGGGATGCTAATTGTCCTGCCGTGCCCAGGACAGTCCTGAACAGTAAAGGATGGTGCCGTTCCAAACACAATATTTGAGGAAACACTGGTAGGAGAGAAGCAGCTGTCAGCACCAAGTGCAGCACTGAGTTCTGTGATTTGAGACAGCTCTGAGCTCCAGAGAAGCTTGCGGTCAGGTTGCCAGATTGAGAATGGGTTTTAGACTTCTTTTTCTACTAGGTGGCAATGCACACAGTGATTGCTCAATTAAATATGTGGCGAGCGAATGCCCCAATTACTGTGTTCCTGGCTCTTGCCTAGCTTGCATGACAGTGTTCCTTCCTTAAGATAGCTAGAGACTTAAAAGGAAGGTTTAGGCAAATTCACAGATGGTATTCTAACAAGTTAAAAAGGACAGAGAGGGACAGCTGGGGCATGTTCCTAAACTCTTTAAGTCAGCATCAGGGCGACTGGTAGTGCCTCTTGCTTGCATGCTCCTTGATGCCTGGACCGCTGCCAGAGACAAGACTCTTCCAGAGGTGCAGAGCCTGGTCCTAAGTTTGGGCTATTCTTTGGCTTATATACTCTTCCTGCTTGTCTGCTATTGGCCACCTTTCCAAATTCTACTCTTCTCAATGTCAGACTCAGTTCTATTTCAGCAAAGGAACACTGACAGGGCCCTGAATAAACCATGATCTCCTTTAAAATCCCACCTCATCTACCACTGGAAACATTCCTCTGAACTGCCTGTTTTCTTCTGAGAGATCCTAAGCAAAAGATGAGCTCTGTGTTTGGGATAATTTATTCTGCAAGTGGAATGGAGGGTGACGATGAGAGATAAAAACCCCCAATTTTTATATACAGTCAGTTGTGTTATAAAGCTTGCTTTGAAAACACAAATTTTTTCCAACACGCTCGAAATATTGGGGAATGGCTTGAGCACAGGGTGAATGGAGTGTTTGCTTATGGCACGGTTCTGACACAGCAAATACCAGGTGGATGTGGAAACCGCTCTGCTGGTCTGAGCCCTAGGGAGTATACAGGGTAGACCCAAACACACCTCCTGGCTCCCGAGGTCACTGCCTGTGTTATGAACCATGTCCATCCACACCGGCCTTTCAACACTTGGTCTGATTTCTGGTAGCCTCCTTCTACCACTGCATGATGACTCGCAGCTATAATCCTCCAACACCTACAGACACAAACTTTAGGGCTTTCTTAACCAAGTCAAACGTGTACAGCTGTGTTGCCATTTTTGTTTCCTGGCTTCTGTTTATGTGTCGCTTGCAAAGTTTTTGAATGTGGTGTCCCCAACCCCATTTCTCCCATAAGCCCTGTACTTTTTATTGCACAATATTGCATGGCCCGGTGATTTTTAGGAATGCTCAGATTCATTCCAGCAGAATTGAATGTGCTTTTTGCAATTCAGATTTTGGGATTCTTGGTCAAGGTTGCTTGCAAGGAGGAGAAGGTGGGGCCCGACTTTTACCTGACTCATCATCCCACGAAGCCACATTGCATAATAACTAATAAAGACCGTTATCAACAGAGAACAATAAAGGGAAGGTTTGGGGGAAGAAATCCTGCATATGAAATGACTATGAAATTACTGTTACTCTGTGAACATGTCTTCTCTTGTCTTTGTGGATCTTTTCCTTTTTTTTCCAAACAGTGGGGGTGGCAGGGATGGAAGGGGGAAGAGAGATGACTCTTTTCCACTTCTACAGACCTGCCACAAATCCCTCCATGGAACATTTCCTGTGGTGAGTTCTAGATCACTTATTTTAGTTTATGTCTTCAAGGCATGAATCAGAGTTGTTTCTTTACCTATATTCCATACATAACAAAATTCTGGAGTAATAAGTAATGTTTATGATTTTACTGTAATGGCATCAGGACAATAAATAATAAACATCGTTTTTAGTTTTGCAATAAAATCCCAAACTCATCTTTTCCTTAAATAATAAAACCGTGCAAGTTTGGGAGTAGGCTTGTTTTATAATGCAATGAAACTGGGTCCCGTTAGAGAATAATGGAAAAGTCTGAGAGTGAGAGGGGAGGACAGGATTTATTCTGTAGCTAAGGGAATTTCCAGCTCTTTCTTTCTGCCACTCTTGGCTTTTCCTTCCATCTTGAGTATCTATTGTTTACTTGGACAGGGTTGGCCTTGTCTTTACAGACTGGTCAAAAACTCTGTGATTAAGGCAGACATGGCATCAATCCTCCTAGGGAATGTCTAGTTTATAGATGATATTTAAAAACTAAAGAGACTTCAGGATTCAAAGGAGTGAACTGTGGATGGTAAAATTCCAGGCATTGTAATGGGTGTTTCTGAGTTTTGTCTATGGGTTGAGGGTTTATTAAAATTATACGTATTTTTAGAGAACAATTCATAGCTTTAGGAAACCTGAAATGCGTACAAAGTGGGTCAGTGGTATTCATTAGGTTCAAGAGGGCAAGTGGAGACCATCGAGTCTGAGCTTTTTGAACTCTGCTTGGGGATTTCCTTGGTGGGTTGAATGCAGAGGAGTAGAAGGCAAATAACCAGGTTTCAGCTTAGATTCACATGCATTTTATATAACATTTCTTTTAAGAGTTAAGCTACTTAAGGGGTGCCTGGGTGACACTCCGTTAAATGTCCAACTCTTGGTTTTGACTCAGGCTGTGATCTCAGGGTTGTGAGATCCACCTCTGTATCGGGCTCTGTGCTCAGCGTGGACTCTGCCTGGGACTCTATCTCCCTCTCCCTCTGCCCCTCCTGCATATGCTCTCTCTCTCTCTCTCTCTCTCAAATAAATAAATCTTAAAAAAAAAAAGTGAAGCTGCTTAAAAATATTTACAAACCAGTGGCTTAGTCTCACATTTGTGGGGCTCCTGGCTCAGTGTTTTCTCCATCAATTGTCTTTTGGGAAAGAAGTTCTTTTTAAATTAGAGGACTTTGCTCCTTAGCATCCAGGTGACTCAGAGAAAGGCTTAGTCTTGATGAGTAGGAGAAGGATTAAAGAAACGAACATTTATTGATGGTTCATGATAGGCAGCAAGCTGGGCTGGGAATACTTCCCATCCCTAGAGATGTTTCAGTAACATGAGAAAGCAGATGTTATCACCCCCATTTTGAGGTTGAGTAAACCGAGGCTCAGAGGTTATGTCCCAAGTTCCAGGATTTGGCAGTTAGGAAGCTTTCCTGGAGTCCTGGCCTTTTATCTGAAAACAAAACAAAACAAAACAAAACAACAACAACACACATCTTTCACTCCTCACACTATGTCGAGTTGGGAGCAGGTGAGCAGAAGAGAGCCAAGGCCTTACTGTGTCTGCTGCAAGCTGACCTGAGGCGGAGGCTAAGACATGCTTCGTATTCAGGTGTCTTCGGGGAGAGACGGTCCTATTTGAAAGTTCCCTTGGCTCTTCCAGCTTCACGTGGTGGCTTAGCCACAGCAAACTGCCCCGTGTTTTCAGCACCCCCCCGCCCCCCGCCCCAGGTCTCTAGGCGTCAGTGCACACACACACGCTGTCATTCCTCGCCCGCCCAGTGCTATAGGGACTCACGTGTGAGCTGGGGGGCGACCCTGGCTCACTCCTCTCCCTCCCAGGAGGCAGGTACTAAGCGTCAGGGAGAGGTGCTGGCGCCCACGGCTCCGTCTCGCCTGTTACCTTTCTGCCCTGCCTTTCCCGCTGCTCCTACAGAGTGGGCGTGGGGTCTCTATCACTAAGGCTCCAGCGTTAGGGTGAACACAGACCTGGGTGGAACATCGTGCTGCGGCCTTGTTGTCGCCTTAGCGCCCAGAAGATGGCAAGCGACACGTCCGATGTCCCCGCGCGCCAGCAGGTTTGTGTAAGGATGACTCATCTTTGAGGTGGTCCCCCCCAAACCCCCCTGGGGGAGGAGGGAGATGGTATCACACCAGCACTGTCCCCAGTTCTTCGTTCATCTTGCACCAGGGACACTTCTATGCGTTCTTTGCGGAAGCTTGGGGCTCCCAGTGGGTTTTGTTTGGGGGTCTGAGAAGTTGGAAGTGAAGACAGAAGAGGGTAGTCTCCTTTCCTAGGAGAGTGGACTGAAGTGCAGGGCTTCCTTTTCCTCTTCCCACCACAACGCCAAGGTTCCTTTGGTCACAGAGCCCTGCCACAGGGGCCCAGGCAGGGCAGGGGGTGAATGAGGCTTTGTGTGTGAGATTTTTTTCACCGACTAGAATTTCTGATAATGAGGTCCGAAAACGCCGCAGAGGGTCACTTCCCTTTTATCTTACCACATTTTATGGCTTTATTTTGTATCAGTTGTTTAGAGATGGTGTCCTTCATTTCCTCCCATTTGGTAAGGAAATTGTTTTCCTGTGGCTTATTTAAATTGGATGTGAAGCTACCAGGCCATGGGGAGTACACACATAGATGTAAGTGATATATTAGATGCCTGACTTGTTGAGGGTGATGGAATATATCCAGGGAGTTTAGACAGTGCTCCCTGGCAAGGGCTATTTATTGAAAACTGCTAAAAATCTACAAGATACAAATGGCATCTCTCCCAAAATAAATATCAAAAGCTTCCCGCCTTTTGACCCTTCTAAGGAAGTGCTAACAGTTTCTTCTGGATCACGGATTGCGCTGTTTACAATAGGTACTCCCTCCCTGAGCTTTTGGTTGCAAAGAGAGAGTGAAGACACTGCTGGCCTTTTGCTCCTCCTGGTCCTTCGGGGTCTCTCTTCCACTTTCTGCCAGAAGTGAAATGGCTCTCCCCTTCCTGGTGCCCAGCTTCCTGTCCTTGACCCTCTCTGTACTCTATTCCTAAACTCAAGTTTTGTTTGATATGTAGAGAGCAACTTTGGGAGTTTGGAAAACCATTTGCTCCTTCGACACAGCTAGGATTTTAAGATTATGGTTTTACCCTTGATTTGAAAAACCCAATTTGAAACTCAGCACTGAGCAATGACCCCTTTACTTTAGGGTGGATCCTCCCTCTACTGATTCAGTGTGGTGGGGAATGCTGGGCGATGACATTCACAGGGAACGGAGGACATTTCAGTTGAATGTCTCAATATATTATTACTGAAACAGAGTTTATGAGATAACCACATGCTAATTGGTCACCTCTCTGATTTCTGAGAGAATCTATAGGCTTCTCTGAATCCTGAGGCATCTTGCCCTCCAAAAAAGGTGATGCCATATTTCTAAAGCTGGAATAATTGGTTTCTGTTGCAGTGTTACTCAAATAGGTACACACATAGGCTCCAAGTGCAAATTTCTTGTGTTTATAGCTCTTAATGCTATAAACACAACTAGTAAATGGAAAGAACTAGTAAATGGAAAGAATGTATCAATTATATACAAGTGATTTGATTGATATTCTAATAACATTCCAAGGAATGCCACTAATTTAATATGGCTGCTAATGTTTTAGATTCGTGTATTGAACTTTTTACAAAATTACAGTTGGGCCCTCTGGGGTTCTCTGTGAGAGAGTTATGCTCTGTGAGGTACAGTTATGCTTTTCTGGACTGTATTATTTCTCCAAGTAAGTGGGGATAACCAGGGATTCCCACATTTGCTGTTCATGTTGTGTTTTGTAATCCAGCATCAGGGGCTAGATTTATCTTTAGATTTCCTTTTCTCTATATGTTTCAGGTCAATGTGGACCAAAAGCAGTGTATAAGGATGCACACAGAACCTCCATGATATAACACAGAATGGCACTAGCACATACTGCTGTTAGAAAGAGGTTTAATGATGTTTCCAAGGAAATACCATGGGGTTCATATTTCTTTTCAAAGGGACAATGTGCTTTCAGCTCAGAAATCTTCAGGGAAGCTCCCATCACCTAAGATTGTCAGAGAGCCTATAGGGTACAGAAGGAATTAAGGCTCACAGCATTTATATGCAGAAAGAGAGACAGAACCAACACCATGTCTCCAGAAAAGACAGACATCTTTAGAAGATAAAATGTCTGAAACAGCACAGGAACCTAATTCACATTTGTCAAAAATAATAAATAGCAATTAAAGGAGATGCCAGACACAAAATATTATTAACAATGTACTTGATAAGGGATCTAAAAAGCAAAATTTAACGGTTGTATAAGAAGAAATAGAGAGGGGCACCTGGGTGGCTCAGTGGATGAGTGTCTGCCTTTGGCTCAAGTCATGATCCCAGGATTCTGGGAGTGAGTCCTGCACCAGGTTGCTTCTCCCTCTGCCTATGTCTCTGCCTCTCTATCTCTGTCTCTCATGAATAAATAAATAAAATCTTTTTTTAAGAAAGAAGAAATAGAGAATTTCCAAAAGCAAAATGCCAGTTTAGACTAACACAGGGTAGTAATTGTGTGGGGCATGCAAGGGAGGGTCAGGAGAATCTAGACTTTAGAAGAAGAGGAATCTTAGACTACTAACTGTGTATCTTGGTTTGTCTGGCACATAACTGTCTTATGAGTTTTGAGACATCACTTATACTGTGTTTCGAGATAATCACTTATACTGTCCTCTTTCACTCTTCAAATGTTCTGCTTACAATGGTAAATGGTAAAGTCACTCTCTCCTTGGCAAATGTCTAGGAACTATCATAGAGCCTGCATGGAATAAATTGTAAATGAATATTATCAGAATCCCATTCCTGGGGCGCCTGGGTGGTTCACTGGTTGAGCATCTGCTTTTAGCTCAGGGCATGATCTCGGGGTCCTGGGATTGAGTCTCTCATCAAGCTCCCCACAGAGAGCCTGCCTCTCCCTCTGCCTATGTCTCTGCCTTTCTCTATGTCTCTCATGAATAAATAAATAAAATCTTTAAAAAAATCCCATTAAAATATTAATTTTAATAATATATTATTTTTAACTAGATATAACAAAAATATCTTTTCAACATGTGGTCAACATAAAAGTATTGAGACATCTTTCCCAAATTTTAATTTAAATTCTAGTTAACATATTAATGAGAATTTTTTAAAAATTATTTTATTTATTTATTCATGAGAGACACAGGCAGAGGGGAGAAACAGGCTCCATGCAGGGATCCTGATGTGGGACTCGAGTCTGGGACTCCAGGTTAATGCCCTGGGTGGAAGGCAGGCTCTAAACTGCTGAGCCACCCAGGGATCCCCATTAATGAGAAATTTTACATTCTTTTTCACACACTAAGATTTTGAAATTCAGTGTGCATTTACTTGCAGCACATGTCAATTTACTAGCCACATTTCAAGTGCTCAATAGGCACATGTGGCTAATAATTACTGCAATAGAGAGCACAGCTATGGAATGTAGAATTTGTTGAATATAACTGTATGATGCTAACTGCATGGTGAACAGTGTGTAGCTTCTGTTCCATGATGATGTGGCCTAGTCATTCTTGAGTCATCTGTTGGTCATGATAAAACCAGGTTAAAGAATCCCTCAGCATTAGGATTGTTTCTTCATCTTTGGCTCTGCTTTTTCTACTTTAATTTTCAGTCAAGCTCTTCCTTCCCAATGGCAATATGGTCACTAGGGATTCTAGATTTATTCTCCGCCAAAGTGAAAGTACCTTACTCTTTCTCAGTAGTTCTAGCAAGTGTCTAGGCATTGAGTCTGATTTGACCAACTGGGTCACATGCCTATCCCTGATGCAGTCACCAGCTCAGGGGATGGAAAATTCTGACCAGTCACACACCTGCCTCTGGAGCTCTAGAGGAGGGGTTAAGTTACATCGAAAAGTGATGAGCAGTGAATGGGGAAAGCCCTTCCCAGGAGAATCCAAGTGCTATTACCAGAAGGGAAATGCATGTAGATTGAGAAAACATTAGAAGTACAGGGGCTATACCTTAGGGGAAAGAGGTATTGCCTAGATATTCCAGGGGCATAGGTAGCCTTAAGTAGTTCTGTACCAGCCCCCTACCCTCAATTGCAAGAAATTTGCTAGAGGCCACCAATGAAATCTCTTCTCTATATTTCTCTGTCAATGGACTTTAGTTACTCATACAGATTGTGACCTATGACTAAAAGATCCAGTGTCAACTTCCAGTAGGAAAATTGTGATGAATGCATTAGTTTGTCCTCAAACCAGGGATTCAGGATCTCTGAGGCTGGAAGGGAAAAACATCCATTATATCCAGGTTTCTTTGGGTTCTCTCTCACATTTAATGTAAATGTTAATGCTCCAGAAAGGACCAGGACCAGGACCTGTAATGGATATTCAACAATCCACACCTTAAAGGATGGAGATTAGTAGCATCACCAGAGCCTAAAGGGCAAGTGGATCCCAGGCTAGCTATAAGAACCTGATGGACTTTGGGGTATGGTGTAGGCCTTGGCCACATTTGGTGGGGTGAAAAAAACCTGTTCAAAGCAGGTGGGGAATTCTAGAGCATCATGTATTGCAGGAATTGGTTAGAACCGTTACCGGATAGGTTGAGCCTGGGCTAAGAAAGGAGTCATCAGAGTGGTAATCTTGTTCCTACATGCTGCTGTATCTAACAAAGCTGTGGGAGCTCCATTACTTTGGTGCTACCTGAGGCTTAAGAGAGGAAGCCCAGCTCTGTGAGTGGCAATCCTGAAGAGGTAAGTCCCCACAAGTCTTCAGCCAGCAGAAAATCACTATGTCATCTGCTGGGATTGAGGACTGGATATAATTTTCCCATTCACTGAGATCAGCAGAGTTCAGCATTTTGCATGCATCCTTCTGAAGAATACACCACTGATGGTGAGAAGATAGTCACTGAAGAAGTTTTGTGCTTTGTGTACTCTTAATCACCACACCCATGCCAAACTCCCTCATTGGTCAGTGTAGTGGGGCTGAGAAACAGAAAGCCTGGATGGAATCCTGACTCTGCCTCCACTTAATTGTGTGATTCTGAGATAATTCCTAAAATGTTCTGTACCTCAATTGCTTTATCTGAGAAATGGACATAGTTATAATGCTGGTCTTACTTTATTTTCCTTTTATGAGTTCATTTATTCATTCATACACTATTTATAGTATCTGCTGTGTGTGTGGCACTGACTTAGGCATTGGGTATAAGGCAAATTTGGTTCCTGGTCTAATAGAGGAGATCAAATAAGATATTAGATAAAGTTTATACCATAAACCTTAAGATGTAATAGACATGTAAATGGTGATCATGATGATCATGTTATATTAATAATTCAACTTCTTATGTTCTCAGACAGCATGTTGAACATACAATGTCAGCAGTTTTCCCCCTTTGTAGCTGAGATGACATTTTCTCTGTCAGTCTAGGGAAGCCTTCTGCAGTGTTTGTATTTATAATTGCTCCCACACAGGTTCCTGGGGGGGACCCCAGGGGGCCAGATGTGCCAAGGTTATTAAGAGGCAGCCTCCCTGGCTCTTGTCACTGTGCAATTATTAGCCCCTAGAGCCACACAGGCAAATATGTCACTGATGTGTAATTAATGAAGAGGGAATCTAGCCCCACATTAACACAAACGAATCAAGACCTTGTCAGCCATGAGGGTGTCAATGGGACTTTTGTTCTTTTAGCAATATTTATTGTTACAAAATGCTGCACAGTTGAGTGGGAAAGGAGTGCCTTTGTGGCATTGGTGATGTGGCTGTTTGCAGCAATCCACGTATCAGCTGGATCCTTCAATTAATTCATGGCTCCACAGGCTGAAGCAGAGCGGAAGCTAGAGGGAACATTCTTCAGTTTAAAATGTGTGAACAGATTCCCTGATTGTGAGCAGTCCTTGGTTTCTGTAAGCCTAGGGGATTTTAAGAACTTTCGTTCACTCCAATGAGAGAAATTTACTGAGAATTCCCTGTATACAGGTGAGAGAACAGGACATGGCTCGTGAGTTTAGGTACTTTACATTCGATTGATAAGAACTGGGGTTCCCTGCTGCTCAGGCAATCAGAGATTGAAGGAATCTTAGAGCTCATGTTGTCCAACACACTAGGCAGGAATCCTTTCCATGTGATGACTTCTGGATGCTTACCCATATTTTTCCTGTCTGTGGTTGGACCAATAGAGCAATGGGTCACAGCATCTAATACCAATTCCTCATTTTTGGAGAGAAGACAGAGATGGGGGTAAAGAAAAATGAAAGAGGAAAAGTGACATCCTTCCTCCTCTCTGAAGGCTCAAGGAGAGCAAAAAACATGAAAACAACTGGCAAATCCAAAGCAGACTTACAGTGTATCTATAAACTACAACCAGCTTTAATTCATGGTCATCAGACCACACATGTTGGGTTGTCTAGTTCTGGGGGATCCCTTAGCCCTGATCCGTATCTAAAATTTTATGTGCAGCTTTACCTGTCTCTGAACAAAATTTCCTGTCTCTCCAGCCCCTTGCTGCTTCTCTTTCATCACACGTATTCTTCAACCTCACCTCTGCTCCCTCCTCCCACTCTCCAGTCATAGCTTTTCTGTCTTTCCTGGGCTATGGTGTATCACTTCAGTCATTGCCTTGCCTTGAGTGTGTCCAATTATCTCACTCCAGGGGCTTTTGTTGCAGCTTCCCCATACATTTCCCACTTTTGATCAATTTGACCGTCTGCTTCTCTGCTTCAGGCCCCAGATGGCTGGATGCTGTAGATAGGGGAAAAGCACATGCGGGTACAGGTGTGGTTTCCAACTTTAGCTAGATTCTCAGTACTGCTCTATGATCTTCCTACAAGGTCCCAGTTGGTATCCTCATCTGTTCATCACAGCAGCAGCTCTTATACAACTCCATCCACTCCTCAAATTCATTCTGCAAAGATGGTCTTGCTTTCTCTTATCACAGAAGAAGTTAAAGCCATTAGCCATGAACTCTCTCATCTCTCTCTCCTTCCTGCTGTAGATTTAATCATGTGACTCATGTCATAAAGGTGTCTTTGTTTGGATTCTCTATAGATCAATGATTCCAGTGGGTATAGTTTATTTGGGAGGCGATCCCAGGAAACAGCAGTAGGAGAGTGTGAAGTGGACAAAAAGGAAAGGCAGCCAATAAAAGCTGTGTTATCAAGCAAGTTTTCTCTGTAATTTACTGAAGTTCAAGCCTATTGGGAACTCTAGGAGTCTGCATAGAACAAGGCTTTGAGTTATCCCCTTGAGGGATGGAAGGTATTTACACACCATCTCCCATTGGCTTTGACCAAAGGCTGCTCCAGGGGTCATTAATTTTTCAGAACCCCTAGTCTCGTGCAGTTACATTCTCTTGGAAGGGGAAGACCTTGTATTAGCTGGTAAAACCTTTGAAACTTTGAGTGATCTACCTAGCTCCTATATATTCTGTTTTCTCTTCTCAATATATAATTTACCTAGAAATATTAGGCTTTTTCCCTAATGTAATGGTTATTTAGTCCTTATGTAAAGATTTTTAGCATAATAAAAGTATCATCCTCAATCAAGTACCTGGCTCCTGCATTTGAAAGCATGGCTTTCAAGAGACTTGTGTGTGTGTGTGTACATGTGTGCACATACACATTTGCATGGGCTATAAGTTTACAAAAGACTACCTATGGTTTGATCTTGTTCTGGTGTATCTTCTTGGAGGTGATTAGCTGCATTTTTTGGCTCTGTATTTAGTATTGAAGGGAGACAAATGATGATGATGATGATGATGATGATGATGATGATGATGATGATTTATCATTATGATAAAATATCCCTGAGAAGTAAAAAATAAATTGGGAAAATTTAAAAAATATTATCTCCCCACATCTTATCTGTCCCCCCTACTTGGTTGCCCATATCACTGGCCATACTACTGATGGCTGCTGGCCCCACATGCTGGTTTTAAAATTGATGTCCACCAGCATCCCACCTGATGCCCAGAACTGGCATCACTCATGTTTGGCTCCTTTTTGCTCAGCCTGTTGTCACTAAAGCTGTTCCAGTTCTGAGTTCTCCATGTCTCTCAAGACTTTAGCATAAGCATGCTTAGCTTTTGTTTCTACCCTGTATTTCCAGGTTTTGGCCCTGAGAATTAGTCATGAACTCTTGCGGCTTACACTTACTTCTAAGCCTCTGGTTTCCTTAATGTCTATAAAATGTATCCTGGCTGGGCATCTGGGTGGCTCAGTCAATTAAGTGTCTACCTTTGGCTTAGGTCATGATCTCAGGGTCCTGAGATCAAGCCCTGCATCAGGCTCTCTGCTTAGCAGGGAGTCTGCTTCTCTCTCTCCCTCTGCTACTCCCTCCTGTCATTTGTGCTCTTTCTCTCTCTCAAATAAACAAAATCTTTTAAAGAAAATATGTCTAGTCATCCCCACATCCACTGGTGTAGAGTCTCATCACCTCCTGCCTGGCCCCAAGTTGGGACATAAATAAGCGAAGCACATCATACAAAGCATTTTGCACAGTCCTGGTATATCATATATGTTGTCCACCAAACTGAGTCTCATAATCTGTATTCTTTCCATTCTCCAAACTGTTCTAAAGCCTGCTCTACAATAGTCTTTCCAAAAGCATAAATAAATCGCATAAAAAAACCTCAGGCACCTCAGTGCCTATAGCACGAAGGCACATCTCCTGAGCACATGCCCAAGACTTCCCACGAATTGGCTTTTGCCTTTCTGCCCAGGCTCATCTCTCCCTTCAACCTCTTTTTTTGCCTACTGTCTGAACTCATGAACTCAGTCCGGCATCTGAGCCCACACATGTTCTGTGACTACACTAAGACCTCTTTCCCTTTGCTCCTCCTTCTGCTCTGCGAGCCGTTTCCCTGCTATATGCTCGATTACTCTAGATGGCTTTAGAAGCTTGGCTCAGTCACCTCTTCTCTGGAGCTCTTGTGTTCTCTCAGTAGAATAGCTCACTATGCCTCTCCCAGGTCCTCATATGTAAAAGGTGGATGAGGACAGTAGCAACCACATAGGTGGCTATAGGGAATTAGTGATTATGACATGAAACATGTAACTGCTCCTGTTGCAGAATCAATACTTGATGCATATTAACCTTCTAAATTAGTATTTCATAAATCTCTACCATGAAAATCATAACCATGATTGTCATTAATGTGCACAATTCCCAATGCCTACCGGATATGAACTGTGTCTTATTCATTTTTATGTCACCAGTACTTACCATTAGGTTAAATAAATGAAGGAAGGAAGCCTATCATTGCTACAAGCTAATACTTATCTAGAAATTGGTAGGTCAAAAAAATACTTCTCAATTGTTTCACTTAATTCTTAAGTCTTTAAGTTAGGGCTGCGAAACTATTCTGTATGATACTACAATGGTGGGTACATGATATTAGGCATTTCTCTAAATTCACTGAGTACAGCATCCTAATGTAAACTATGGACATTAGTTAATAATAAAATATCAATATTGAAGCATCAATTGTAACAAATGTGGTACATGAATGCAAGGCATTAATCACAGGAGAAACAGGGTAGAGGAAGGTAGGCGTATATGGGAACTCTACTTGCTATTCAGTTGTTCTCTAAACCAACACTGCTCCGAAAAATAATTTAAAAGAAAGTTGCTTCGTGAAGCAGTGAAGGCTAGTGGATTGTATTACCTAAAAATTAGAATAACGAGCGTGAATGGTGCAAGGCCATGCAACGAAATCAGTTGGAGATAGGATTCAAGTTTTCTTATTGCACTTTCCATAGTTAGTACAGGATAGATTTTAATCTCCGTTCTTTTTTGTTTTGGTGAGGAATCAAGCAACCTCATCATTGATATTCTCCTTCTGGCACTTTTGGTAAGTAAGTCTTAGGTGGAGTGGAGTTTATTAGGGACTGTATGAGAATACCCTTCACAAGACTAATTTAGAGTCTTTATGACTCAGTAGAGGCTGTCAATCCTAAGTTATTTGACGTTTAATTCCTGCTGATGTAAATTTTATATGACAAATAGTTTCATTTAATTGTGTCACCTCTGGCTTATATACACCATAAAAGGTTTCAGTTTTAACAGCAACAAAAGAGCCCTGGATGAGAGGAATAATGTCGAGAAAACTTGCAAGGGCATGGCTGGCTGGGGAAGATCTCTGGGTGGGAAGATCTCTGGAAGGAGGCTGGGCTTGGGGCAGAAGTATACCTGCAGCTGTGTTTGTCCTGAGTGCCTGGACAGGTAAGGGTGCTACTTCCTCTTGAGATTTTCACTGATACACTTTCCTTCTGGCAGTGAGTCCATCCACCTGCCCCTCCTCTGGCTCTTCCTGTCCACTGATGGATTTTCCACAATATTACTTGCTTTGTAAAAGCTCTGGCATAAACTAATAGCAATTTCATAATAATATGAGAATTCTCTAACTTTGAATCTTTGTTTCTCCATATAAAATCACTATGCTTAGTCATGATGTCATAACTGAATCCCGTTAAATATTGGGAAGTGCTGGGACACCTGGGTGGCTCAGTGGTTGAGCACCTGTCCCTGGCTCAGGGCGTGATCTGCAGTCTCGGGATCAAGTCCCCCATCAGGCTCCCTGCCTGGAGCCTGCTTCTCCCTCTGCCTATGTCTCTGCCTTTTTCTCTCTCTGTCTTTCATGAATAAATAAATAAAATCCTTTAAAATAAATATTGGGAAGTGCTGATTTGTTTCTATGTATCAACAATTTATTGAGCATCTACCGTATGCTAGGTTCTGTGGTAGATACTGTGGAAAATGAGTGGTCTCAATACCGAAGAAGCTGTCAGTTTACTGGGAAAATCCGATATACCTATATAATGGGACAATAGTAAAAGGCATATATGGGAACAGAATTTATGGCTTATTAAGGACTTTCATGTGTCTGTTGCAACAACACTCTCTAGGGGAGTAGAGAGTATATTTCTCCCATTTAATTGGTAATGACTCTGAGATCCATGTGTGATAGTTGGACTTGCACTTCCCAGAGCTGGTGGTCTCTTTTCATCACATTTTGTGCATATGCTTCTATACACACACTACAAAGTCTTCTGATAAAATAGGAGTTCTTTTAAGATGTTAATAACACAAAATATATACTACTCCTTTGTATGCCACTGGTGACAGTGCCTTGGTCCTGATGGTGGGCAATTTGTACGTTTCTAATTATAAGGAAATTGAAATAGAGCCTGGCTATAGGTCTCTATAGACCTCTATAGGTCTCTAATTATAATGAATATAGGTTCATTCTATGTAATAAAATATTTGTTAATATCCCTCTAACCAAATGTGTATTTTATTAGGGTACACTATATGTTAGATCTTTCTCATTTTGAATATTTTTAATATTCCTCCACAGTAACATCCTTGCTTATTTTATTAAAGGATTTTATTTATTTATTTGACAGAGAGAGAGCACACACATATATACAAGCAGGGGGAGGGGCAGAGGGAAAGGGAGAAGCAGATTCCCTGGCTAGTGGGGCTCCACAGGGACTGGACTGCAGAACCCTAAGCAGAAGTTAGAACTGAGTGGAAAGGACCTGAGCAGATCATGACCTGAGCTGAAATCAGATGCTTAACTGACTGAGTCACCCAGGGCACTCCCTTCCTCCACCCCCCACCCCCCACTGAGGCATAGGAACCCCTCCTATTGACAAAGGAAACACCTTATTTGTAAACAATCCCTTTATTCAACCCTTCTTAAATTATCCTAATATGAGTGTGCCTTTTGCTTCCAATTGGGACGCTATTTTATCTATGTTGGATCCTTAAAGAGTCTCTGTACCTCGAAAGACCCATGCTCCATATACCTGCCTCTCTCTGGCTTATCCTTTCTAATAATAGATATTTTCTAAAATAAAAATAAGCACAGTGAGCTTGGAAGGAAAACCCAGGCCATATGAGGGCTAGAAAAAGTACATGAGGTGAATGATGGGGTAGGAGTGGAGGTGGGCAGGGCTGGAGATGAGAGAAAATGTAAGAAGTCTCTGTTCCTTTTCTTTGGGTGACTTACAGTGTCTTTGGAGGACATTTTGAGAAACACAGGAGAAATTTTCCTTGGAAAGGTCTATTGCTAAAATGTATATATAAATGTATATTAGGGAAATAGAGCATAGTGTAGTGCAGTGGGAAGAGACTAGGGATAAATTTGTGATCCACTGGGTTTGGTAGACTTATTGATAAAGTGCCATGTGCCCTTAATATAGAATAAGCATCTCTATTATTATTAGTGGTTGAATTATATTTTAGACATGTAGAAATATATTTTCCCTAGTGAACAAAATTTTTTGGGGGGGACTTCATTTGTATCATATATAGAGGAAATATGGATTAATATTTACCCTGAGAATTAAGTTCTTCTCCCAAAGTCATCAAGACTAGACTCTCCAGGGTTGGGACAACCTCAGCTGATATTAGCCTACCACAAGAGAAGTTTTTGGAATCAGGATTCCAGAACTGAGGACCCCACATTGTATCATTAAATGGATCTCTTAGCAAAAAGTTTATTAAGTAACTGAGTGCCTGCTGTATTTTTGCAAGACTCTGTATTCGGTGCTTCAGATATAAAAAATAAATAGGTAATGGTCTTTTCATTCAAGGAGACTGCAGCCCAGTTAGCAAGAAAGGATAAGAGGTGATCTAGCAAGATCGTAATTCATGTCCTCTCAGCCTTTGCCTTCCCAGTGCTAACATAGATCCCAGTCCATTGTAGGCATCATAAAAGCTCGCTGAATTTGAAAATATTGCTAACTAGCAATGCCAGGCATAAGAGGCAAAGGCACAAAGTGCAATGGAAATTCAAAGGAGAGAGAGCACCTTGTGCCTTAAAAGTTTTATAAACTTGGAAGAAATTATTTTGGACCTTGATAGATGTATAGATTTCAGTAGGTTTAGAGGGGGTGAGGACAACACTTCAGGGGACTAATTATTTGCTTAGTATAGATTCACTGAAATTAAATTATGAGATAAAGTGGTATGAATTTTAATAGGAAGTGATTTACAGACACAAACTTACATAGTCTTAATTTTATTAGGACTTGAGTTACATACACTGTGGAGAAGATTGTGTGTGTTTGTGTGTGTGTATATATAATAATAATTATTATTTTTATTTTTTATTTTTATTTTTTAAATAAATTAATTTTTTATTGGTGTTCAATTTACCAACATACAGAATAACACCCAGTGCTCATCCTGTCAAGTGTCCCCCTCAGTGCCCGTCACCCAGTCACCCCCACCCCCCCGCCCTCCACCCCTTCCACCACCCCTAGTTCATTTCCCAGAGTTAGGAATCTTTATGTTCTGTCTCCCTTCCTGATATTTCCCACACATTTCTTCTCCCTTCCCTTATATTCCTTTTCACTATTATTTATATTCCCCAAATGAATGAGAACATACACTGTTTGTCCTTCTCCGATTGACTTACTTCACTCAGCATAATACCCTCCAGTTCCATCCATGTTGATGCAAATGGTGGGTATTTGTCATTTCTAATGGCGAGTAATATTCCATTGTACACATAAACCACATCTTCTTTATCCATTCATCTTTCGATGGACACCGAGGCTCCTTCCACAGTTTGGCTATTGTGGACATTGCTGATAGAAACATCAGGTGCAGGTGTCCTGGCGTTTCATTGCATCTGAATCTTTGGGGTAAATCCTCAACAGTGCCATTGCTGGGTCATAAGGCAGGTCTATTTTTAACTCTTTGAGGAACCTCCACACAGTTTTCCAGAGTGGCTGCACCAGTTCACATTCCCACCAACAGTGTAAGAGGCTTCCCTTTTCTCCGCATCCTCTCCAACATTTGTGGTTTCCTGCCTTGTTAATTTTCTCCATTCTCACTGGTGTGAGGTGGTATCTCATTGTGGTTTTGATTTGTATTTCCCTGGTGGCAAGTGATTCAGAGCATTTTCTCATGTTCATGTTGGCCATGTCTGTGTCTTCCTCTGTGAGATTTTCTCTTCATGTCTTTTGCCCATTTCATGATTGGATTGTTTGTTTCTTTGGTGCTGAGTTTAATAAGTTCTTTATAGATTTTGGAAACTAGCCCTTTATCTGATACGTCATTTGCAAATATCTTCTCCCATTCTGTAGGTTGTCTTTTAGTTTTGTTGATTGTATCTTTTGCTGTGCAAAAGCTTCTTATCTTGATGAAGTCCCAATAGTTCATTTTTGCTTTTGTTTCTTTTGCCTTTGTGGATGTATCTTGCAAGAAGTTACTGTGGCCGAGTTCAAAAAGGGTGTTGCCTGTGTTCTCTTCTATGATTTTGATGGACTCTTGCCTCACATTTAGATCTTTCATCCATTTTGAGTTTATCTTTGTGTATGGTGAAAGAGAGTGGTCTAGTTTCATTCTTCTGCATGTGGCTGTCCAATTTTCCCAGCACCATTTATTGAAGAGACTGTCTTTCTTCCAATGGATAGTCTTTCCTCCTTTATCAAATATTAGTTGACCATAAAGTTCAGGGTCCACTTCTGGGTTCTCTATTCTGTTTCATTGATCTATGTGTCTGTTTTTGTGCCAGTACCACACTGTCTTGATGACCACAGCTTTGTATTACAACCTGAAATCTGGCATTGTGATGCCGCCAGCTATGGTTTTCTTTTTTAAAATTCCCCTGGCTATTCGGGGTCTTTTCTGATTCCACACAAATCTTAAAATAATTTGTTCCAACTCTCTGAAGAAAGTCCACGGTATTATGATAGGGATTGCATTAAACGTGTAAATTGCCCTGGGTATCACTGACATTTTCACAATATTAATTCTGCCAATCCATCAGCATGGAATATTTTTCCATCTCTTTGTGTCTTCCTCAATTTCTTTCCTCAAGTGTTCTGTAGTTTTTAGGGAACAGATCCTTTACCTCTTTGGTTAGGTTTATTCCTCGGTATCTTATGCTTCCGGGTGCAATTGTAAATGGGATTGACTCCTTAATTTCTCTTTCTTCACTCTCATTGTTAGTGTATAGAAATGCCATTGATTTCTGGGCATTGATTTTGTATCCTGCCACACTACCAAATTGCTGTATGAGTTCTAGCAATCTTGGGGTGGAGGCTTTTGGGTTTTCTATGTAGAGTATCATGTCATCGGTGAAGAGGGAGAGTTTGACTTCTTCTTTGCCAATTTGAATGCCTTTAATGTCTTTTTGTTGTCTGATTGCTGATGCTAGGACTTCCAATACTATGTTGAACAACAGTGGTGAGAGTGGACATCCCTGTGTTGGTCCTGATCTTAGGGGAAAGGCTCCCAGTGCTTCCCCACTGAGAATGATATTTGCTGTTGGCTTTTTGTAGATGGCTTTTAAGATGTGGAGGAAAGTTCCCTCTATCCCTACACTCTGAAAAGTTTTGATCAGGAATGGATGCTGTATTTTGTCAAATGCTTTCTCTGCATCTAATGAGAGGATCATATGGTTCTTGGTTTTTCTCTTGCTGATATGATGAATCACATTGATGGTTTTACGAGTGTTGAACCAGCCTTGTGTCCCGGGGATAAATCCTACTTGGTCGTGGTGAATAATTTTCTTAATGTGCTGTTGAATCCTATTGGCTAGTATGTTGTTGAGAATTTTTGCATCCATGTTCATCAGGGATATTGGTCTGTAATTCTCCTTTTTGGTAGGTTCTTTGTCTGGTTTTGGAATTAAGGTGATGCTGGCCTCATAGAACGGATTTGGAAGTACTCCATCTCTTTCTATCTTTCCAAACAGCTTTAGTAGAATAGGTATGGTTTCTTCTTTAAACGTTTGATAGAATTCCCCTGGGAAGCCATCTGGCCCTGGACTCTTGTGTCCTGGGAGGTTTTTGATGACTGCTTCAATTTCCTCCCTGGTTATTGGCCTGTTCAGGTTTTCTATATCTTCCTGTTCCAGTTTTGGTAGTTTGTGGCTTTCCAGGAATGCGTCCATTTCTTCTAGATTGTCTAATGTATTGGCGTATAGCTTTTCATAATATGTTTTTAAAATCGTTTGTATTTCCTTGGTGTTGGTAGTGATCTCTCCTTTCTCATTCATGATTTTATAAATTTGAGTCTTCTCTCTCTTCTTTTTAATAAGGCTGGCTTATGGTTTATCTATCTTATTAATTCTTTCAAAGAACCGACTCCTGGTTCTGTTGATCTGTTCCACAGTTCTTCTGGTCTCGGTTTCGTTGAGTTCTGCTCGAATTTTAATTAACTCTCTTCTTCTGCTGGGCGTGGGGTCCATCTGCTGTTTTTTCTCTAGCTCCTTTATGTGTAAGGTTAGCTTTTGTATTTGAGTTCTTTCCAGTTTTCGAATGGATGCTTGTATTGCGATGTATTTCCCCCTCAGGACTGCTTTTGCTGCATCCCAAAGATTTTGAACGGTTGTATCTTCATTCTCATTAGTTTCCGTGAATCTTTTTAATTCTTCCTTAATTTCCTGGTTGACCCTTTCATCTTTTAGCAGGATGGTCCTTAACCTCCACGTGTTTGTGGTCCTTCCAAACTTCTTGTTGTGATTTAGTTCTAATTTCAAGGCATTATGGTCTGAGAATATGCAGGGGACGATCCCAATCTTTTGGTATCAGTTCAGACCCGATTTGTGCCCCAGTATGTGGTCTATTCTGGAGAAAGTTCCATGTGCACTTGAGAAGAATGTGTATTCAGTTGAGTTTGGATGTAAAGTTCTGTATGTATCTGTGAAATCCATCTGGTCCAGTGTATCACTTAAAGCTCTCGTTTCTTTGGAGATGTTGTGCTTAGAAGACCTATCGAGGGTAGAAAGAGCTAGATTGAAGTCACCAAGTATAAGTGTATTATTATCTAAGTATTTCTTCAGTTTTGTTATTAATTGGTTTAAATATTTGGCAGCTCCCACATTCGGGGCATATATATTGAGGATTGTTAAGTCCTCTTGTTGGATAGATCCTTTAAGTATGATATAGTGTCCCTCTTCATCTCTCACTACAGTTTTCGGGGTAAATTTTAGTATCTGATATAAGGATGGCTACCCCTGCTTTCTTCTGAGGACCATTTGTATGGTAAATGGTTCTCCAACCTTTTATTTTCAGGTTGTAGGTGTCCTTCTGTCTAAAATGAGTCTCTTGTAGACAGCAAATAGTTGGGTCCTGCTTTTTTATCCATCTGAAACCCTGTGCCTTTTGATGGGGTCATTAAGCCCGTTCACGTTCAGAGTTACTATTGAAAGATATGAGTTTATGAGAGATATGAGTTTATCATGATATCTATTCAGTCCTTGTTTTTGTGGATTGTTCCACTGAACTTTTTCTTAAAGGGGAATTTTAAGAGTCCCCCTTAAAATTTCTTGCAGAGCTGGTTTGGAGGTCACATCTTCTTTCAGTTCCTGCCTGTCTTGGAAGCTCTTTATCTCTCCTTCCATTTTGAATGAGAGCCTTGCTGGATAAAATATTCTTGGTTGCATGTTCTTCTCATTTAGGACCCTGAATATATCCTGCCAGCCCTTTCTGGCCTGCCAGGTCTCTGTGGAGAGGTCTGCTCTTACCCTAATATTCCTCCCCATAAAAGTCAGGGATTTCTTGTCTCTTGCTGCTTTAAGGAACTTCTCTTTATCTTTGGAATTTGCAAGCTTCACTATTAAATGTCGAGGTGTTGAACGGTTTTTGTTGATTTTAGGGGGGGATCTCTCTATTTCCTGGATCTGAATGCCTGTTTCCCTTCCCAGATTAGGAAAGTTTTCAGCTAGGATTTGTCCAAATACATATTGTGGCCCTCTGTCCCTTTTGGCGCCCTCGGGAACCCCAATTAAACGTAGGTTTTTCTTCCTCAGACTGTCATTTATTTCCCTTAATCTATCTTCATGGTCTTTTAATTGCCTGTCTCTTTTTTCCTCAGTTTCCCTCTTTGCCATCAACTTGTCTTCTATGTCACTCATTCGTTCTTCCACCTCGTTAACCCTCATCGTTAGGACTTCTCGTTTGGATTGCATCTCATTCAATTGGTTTTTAATTTCTGCCTGATTGGATCTAAATTCTGCAGTCATGAAGTCTCTTGAGTCCTTTATGCTTTTTTCTAGAGCCACCAGTAGCTGTATAATAGTCCTTCTGGATTGGCTTTCTGACATTGAATTGTAATCCAGATTTTGTAACTCTGTGGGAGAGAGGACTGTTTCTGATTCTTTCTTTTGAGGTGAGGTTTTCCTTCTAGTCATTTTGCTCAGTGCAGAGTGGCCAAAAACAAGTTGTATTGGGACAAGGAGAAAAAGAGAGGAGAGAAAGAAGGAAAGAAAAGAGAAAAAGAAAAAAGAAAAAAGGAAGAAAAAAAGGAAAAAAGAGAAGAAAAAGAGAAAGAAAAAGAAAGGTGAAAAAAAAAAGGGGTGGGGGAAGCAATCAGAAATCAAAAAGAAAAAAAAAACACGGGGGAGTATCTTCTGATTCTGTATACTTTAAGTCCCTTGACTTCCCCTGGAACTGGTCCGTCTAGCTGGTCTTCTGGGGGAGGGGCCTGCTGTGCTGATTTTCAGGTGTTAGCACTTGGGGGAGCTGCTCTGCCCCCTGCCTGGTGCAGGGCTCAGTGGGGGTTGTTCAACCCGTGAGGGCCCTGGAGGAACAACTGCAGTAGCGGCGGCAGCTCAGGAAACCTGGAGTCAGCTCCCGCAGTAACTCCGGGGCGCTCGGTCTGCAGGGTCTGGAGGCTCCAGGGCAGGGCCGCTGATCTGCTCAGCTCGGGGCAGGAGCGTCCTTGCTGTCCTGGGCCCTCCGGGCCTCTACCTGTCCCAGGGGGAGGCCGGATCCTGGGCTGTGTCCCGGAGCCCTGTGCTCGGGGGCCTGCGCTGTTGGATTCGTGCTCCCGCCCGCAGCCTGCTCCGCGGAGCCCCCGCTCGAGCCCCTCCGAGCTGCTCCGGGTCCCGCCGTGCGTGTTGCAGCCCTTAGGGAGCTCGGTGCACTCTCCTGGGGCACAGGTGCCTGTTAGTGTCCCAGGGAGCCCGAGGGCATCCCCACCCTCCTGGGTCCTGCTCCAACTCCCTGCGAGCCCCTTTCCGCGGGGAAGGTTGGTGCAGCTCCTGCTTCTCCGGGACGGGGCTCTCCTGTCCTGGGGACACTCGCCCCGGCCTCAGCCCGGCTCCTCGCGGTGCCCCTCCCCCTTGGAGGCCTTTTGTTTCTTTATTTCTTTTTCCCCGTCTTCCTACCTTGATAGAAGCCTGAACTCTTCTCCCTGTAGCATTCCAGCTGTTCTCTCTTTAAATCTCAGGCCGAATTCGTAGATTTTCAGGATGATTCGAAGGTTATCTAGGTAATTTGGTGGGGACAGGTGATTTGGGGACCCTACTCTTCGCCATCTTGCCCCTCTTCCTTAATTATTATTATTTTTAATGCAACCAACAATATATGAAAGTACTGTTTCACCGTAACACAACTAGCATAGTGTGTTATCTTTGAAAAATATTGGGGCAAAAGGAGAACACTGGAGGAAAGTGGATTATGGGAAGAGGATGTATGACACAGAAAAAGAGGCTGGGGGGGCAGTGGGGTTGGTGCTATTTTTGGCTTGTGTAGGTGTCAGGAGCCAGTAGTTTATTGGTTAAAAGAAGACCAGGCGTCTCCATTTATTAGTCATTTTATTTTGAGCAAAGCACTTTACCCTTTTGTATCTCAGTTGACTCACTAGCAAAATAGGAGTGCTGTGGAATTTAAGTGAGATGTTACACTTACCATGAATGGAATGGTGTCTGGCACTGTTGTATGATTGTGACAGGAGGCAGTATTTTTTTCTGTTGCTATTATCTCATGTTGTTGGTGGAAAAGGTGGTTATGTGTTGTTTTATAAGGATGAGAGGGCTGAAGGTCAGTGTTGTCAGCAGGGATAAAAGGGAGGTACTGGTCTCTTAATTTTTTAAAAATAAAATAGATTTATAGTCTACAGTAAAAAAAAAAAAAAGTTGGAGAATGCCCCAGGGGTTGTTGGAGGAATGGTTAACATCCTCCTAAATCTCCTAAGTCTTGGGGCAGCAGAATTCCTTTAAATGCAAAGTGACTCTTGGAAAGGAAGTATAGCAGGAATCAGGGCAAAAAGTTAACATTTTTTTTTTATTAGTTCAGAGGTCTAGTGATTCATCAGTTCCATATAACACCCAGTGCTCATCACACCAAATGCCCTCTTTAGTGCCTGTCACCTAGTTACCCTCCCCCCCCCCACTTGTCCTTCAGCAACCCTCAGTTTGTTTCCTAGGGTTCAATGTCTCTTTTGATTTGCCTCTTTCTCAATTTTCATCTTATTTTATTTTTCCATCCCTTCGCCTATGTTCATCTGTTTTGTTTCTTAAATTCCACATATGAGTGAGATCATACAGTATTTGTAGTTCTCTGACTGACTTATGTCGCTTAGCATAATACCCTCTAGCTTCATCCATGGTGTTGCAAATGTGTATATATATATCATATATATGAGATATATATATCATATATATATGATATATATATATCACATCTTCTTTACCCATTCATCTATCATAAAAGCCATCTATGAAAAACCCACAGCAAATACCATCCTTAATGGGGAAGAACTGAGAGTTATTCCCCCAAAGGTCAGGAACTTAATAACGATGTCCACTCTCACCACTGTTATACAGCATAGTATTGGAAGTCCTAGCCTCAGCTATCAGACAACAGCAGTTAACTTTGCTGCAGAGTTTCTGACTCACTGGAAGGAGAGGAAAAATCTAGACTGGCTTTTTGAACTCAGGCCAAACATGACTCTTTCTGGTAGGCAGCTGGGGTACAGCTTGACATCTGCCTTTCACAAAACCCAGGAGTCCCTAAGTGCCCATCACAGTCTTGGCTTAATCTTGATTTTCTGCTCCTTTATGTGGAAGTTTATATGGGTGTCGTCTGTTTTGATGGGCTTTGCTCCATAAGGTGAGCTTATGAGCTTTGCAAAAATAGCCTTGTTTTTAGTAACCATGGGTTCCTCCATTTATCATTCTTCTTTATCTGTTTGGTCTGTGGCCTTTTTTTTCCTTCTTGGTGTGGCCTGATGAGAACAAGTGAATATTTCCTGGCAAGCTTTAGCCCAGAGTTTACAGCTTCTGCTATGTTTCAGATTATTCTATACTTTGTCTGAAGCTGCAGCAGTGTGAGGCCTGTGTGTCATGATGATTTGGGCACAGGCTGAAAGACATCTACTCTCTGTGTACCCAGAGACAGAAGTGCCCAAAGAGCTCAAGTCCAGATTCAAGGTACACATGTCCATTGGAATGGGAAAAGAGCTTCCAAACATTGAATTTGGCACAAAGGACCCTCTGTCCTTAGATGAGACTAAATCGCAGAATCCATCAAACCATTATTTGGCTGTGGTTACCTCAGTCATGGATGAGTTTATAACATTTACTCCCTTGTAGGTGTTTTAGCAGAACAGGCCACTTCTGACAAAGGGACAGGAGCCAGGAAACATCCGGGACTTGAGTAGGAGGTGAGAATGTGCAATACTGTCACAGGGGGCTCTGGGGAACTAAAGAAAGCGCTTGAGCACACTTTCTGCTTGGTTTTGTCTGTGATGGTGGTGGTGGTTGGAAAGAAGAAGCTTGTAAAAGTAAAGGGAGTTTGGGAAAATCATCACAGGTTTTTGCTGACAACCTTGCTTATACAGTGTTGGGTTATTCACCAATATCCATCAATCAGTGCAAGAGGATGTGGAGAGAAAGCCAGTGTGGAAGGGGCAGAGCTGAGATTCCCAATGAATATTTCTTTCCTTACCAGCCCATTGGAGGGGAGCAGGTTCAAGCACACACACACACATGCAAATAACTTAAGAGATATTGGATGGTACAATGATTTTTCCTTTCACAGAACAAAAATGAATCCCTCATATCTTTCCATTACTTGGTGAGTTGTGTCAGTGGTGGTTCTCAAATTGTTGTTATGTGGGCTCAGTGGATCTAGGAATGGGGTCAAAATTTATCTTCAAGTGTTTGAGGCATAACCCATTGCATATCCATTAAAGAGAGAAAAAAAAGAGATACGGTTGCTTTTTCAACATCCACACTAACTAAATTAACTTCCTTACATGCTTGCGAGCGTTTATACACCTGATTCCAAACCTCTTTTTCCAGTTTTTCCTTTCCTGTCCAATCTCACGAATCCAGCTCACATTTTGCCTTCTCTACCATTTCTTCTTCTAAGCACACAGATTGATGTTCCTTCAGCTCTAATTATTGTTTTCTGAGTATGTTCCAGTTTGTTCACTTCCTTCTTGAAGTGTGATGCTCAAATTTAACACAATACATCAGATGTGATCAAATCGACGTTAGCTAAAAATAAAACAACAATTATTTTCCAATTTTCAATATTGTGTTTCTGTTTATGGCATTGAAGATGAGCCACAATCTGCAATGAGTTCTATATCCCCTAAAATTTCTGAGTCTTTTCTCTTTAACTGCTACTGGGCCCAGCCTGTTTGTGCAGTAGACTATTTAGAGCCAACTGTAGAAATTTGCATTTATCTTTGTAAAAAATGACATCTTGTAAGATTCAGCTCATCACCATAGCCTGTTAAGAGACATTTGAAGCTGAATTACAAGAAATTAATTTTCTTTTCAGCCTAATGTCATTCATGCAGTTGATGTGCACAGCTAGGAATTCATAAACATGTTGAAAAAGACATAACTGAAGACATACTCAAGTCCAGGATGGCTGTGCTGATTCCAAAAGCTTCTGTCCCAAGCCTAATCCAGGTCCACAGGGATCACTCAGCTCAGGTTTGCTCCCAACATTAAGCTTCCAGGGGCTCCTCTACTTGAGCCTTCTGCTGTCCATCCTGACCAACTTTTCTATCCTTTTCAGATCCTTCATTCCTGGAAAAGACTGGAATGTCCCCTTTCTAAGCTTTACCTTTCCTTGTGGATGGTCACATGACTCAAGCCCACATTAATTAATGTCTCCTACTCCTGGATCACTCTTTGGCCCTGGTTTATATTCCTCATTACTAAAATAATTATTACACTAGCAATCGTTAATGTTGCTTGAGCCTTTAATATGTACCTGGCACTATGCTGAGTGTATTATATACATTATCTAATTTATCTTCACAGAATGTCTATGTGCCCTTATTATTGCCCCATTCTATAAATGAGAAATCTGATGCTTAGAAACTTTAAGTCACGGGTTCAAGTTCACCTTGCTGTGTCATGGCTTGAATATAGGTCTATCTGGGTCTTTACAAGTTGCCCCCTTTTTGGGTTGCAATGTCTTTGAGGGCGGAGACTGGTGTTAAATGTCTCTGTTTTTCTACCTTACAGAGTACTGAGAGTGAACGTGCAGTGGTGCTTAGTACGTATGTATTGAGTTAAGGATAAATTAATAAATGAAACAGATGTTTTACAATATTCTTTTTCTTTCTGATAGTATGTAAACATCTGGAGACTTTTTTTCAGGCTAAGAGAGATGACAATATAGACTTGTCTGGAATACTGCATGTCTTAATTTGCTAGAGTTGCCAGAAAGTACCACAGACTGGGGAGCTTACAGAACCGAAGTTTACCCTATGACCCAGCAATTGCACTACTGGGGATTTACCCCAAAGATACAGATGCAGTGAAATGGCAGGACACCTGAACCCCAGTGTTTATAGCAGCAATGTACACAATAGCCAAACTGTGGAAGGAGCCTTGGTGTCCATCAAAAGATGAATGGATAAAGAAGCTGTGGTCTATGTATACAATGGAATATTACTCAGCCATCAGAAATGACGAATACCCACCATTTACTTTGATGTGGTTGGAACTGGAGGGTATTATGCTGAGTGAAGTAAGTCAATTGCAGAAGGACAAACATTATATGGTCTCATTCATTTGGGGAATATTAAAAATTGGAAAAGGGAATAAAGGGGAAAGGAGAGAAAATGAGTGGGAAATATCAGTGAGGATGACAGAATATGAGAGACATCTAATTCTGGGAAATGAACAAGGGGTGGTGGGGAGGGAGGTGGGTGGGGAGTTGGGGTGATTGGGTGACAGGCACTGGGGGGACACTTGATAGGATAAGCACTGGGTGTTATGCTATATGCTGGCAAATCGAACTCCAATAAAAAAATATACAAAAATAGAAAAAGGAAAGTAAGGGGCACGTCCGGGAACAAGCACCAGGGGGCTTTAGGTGCATGCTCAGTGGGGTGCAGAACAGAAGAGCCAATATTCCTGTGGACTTCCTCCCATATACTTGAGCAAGCCGTGGACCATGAACACTTCCCACCCCAAGTCCTCATCTTGTTATTGACATCCTGGGCAGATGCAACATGCTTAGTTATTCCCCATGAGAAATAAAAATTAAATTAAAACAATAAAAAAAAAAGAGAACGGAAATTTATTTTCTCACGATTCTGGAGGCTTGAAGTCCAAGATCCAGCTGTTAGCAGAGTTGTTTTTTCCTGAGGTCTCTGTCTCTGTCTCCTTGGCTTGTAGATGGCTGTCCTCTCCCTGTGTCTTCACATGGTCTTCCTTCTGTATGTGTCTGTGTCCTGAACTCTTCTTCTAACCAGACTGGTCATGTTGGATTAGGGCTCACTCAATGATCTCATTTAACTGCTGTCACTTCTTTAAAAACCCTATTTCCATGGGATCCCTGGGTGGCTCAGTGGTTTGGTGCTTGCCTTTGGCCCCTGGCATAATCCTGAGTCCCAGGATCAAGTCCCACGTCCAGCTCCCTGCATGGCACCTGCTTCTCCCTCTGCCTGTGTCACTGCCTCTGTCTCTGTGTCTCTCATGAATAAATAAATAAAATCTTAAAAAAAAATAAAAACCCTATTTCCAAATATAGCCACATTATGAGGTTCTGGGAGTTAGGGTTTCAATATATGAATTTTGGGAGGACACAATTGAATCCATAACACTAGCAAACAGAATTCAGTGAGCATCATGAAAGTTCCAGGGTGTGTATTCTTGGAATCTCTCACCAAGTTGGTGCTAATAGATTTGTTATAAGCTAGAGGAAAAATCAATCTTCCCTTTGGACATATTTTTCTCAGCAGTTTGATCTTTTCTTCTTAATCAAGTCAAAAGTATTTTAGATATTTGGGGGTCTTTGTTCCTTTTCTAAAAGTAAAATCAATGAAGTTAATAGGGTGAAATAGGGTAAGTCTATTGAATGAGAAGGATCTAATTAAGAGGCGAATTTTTTCCCTGCATATTGTTTCCTTAATTTGGCTCTCTTTGCATACTTTACTTAAAAGCATTTAAAGTTGACATTTGACAAAGTTGACATGTAAGATGTTGAAAAGTGATTTTGGGATAGGCATGCCTAGATTTTTATTGTTACTCTATTATCAGCTGCCAGGTTGAACCTTATTACTTCTTACTCTGTCATTAGCCTATGCCACTCACATATTCAGGAGCTGTCAATGTTTTGTGATTTCAAGGGTACCTAGGGAACACTGGCTGCTATCCTACTCTGAAACTCCAACCTGTTATTTTAACTTTGATTCCAGTTAAAGCACAAACACCCTGGGAGGGTTATGCTAAGACTTAATCTTAGGCTGCTCATAGAGCTCCAGAATCCAGTCAGTTGTGTTTCTCATGGCTTCTTCATGGTTCACTTTGTGAACAATCAGTTCATAGTCACTTAATTTTCTCTTTTAGGACACCCACAGAACACTTTGATTTATCCCATGGAATTTAGTGCCCCGGGCCATCCTGTTGACCAGGATAGGACTTGTGTTTGGAAGGAGTTAGATTTGCTTCATGATATGTTTGGGAGGCTCCAAATCTTTCTGTTTTGTATCTGGCACTGCTCAACCCCTCCCCAGAGAATATCTGAAAAATTGGCAATTCAGACTCTTCCTGAGTTTCCAGCTTCCCACTACTTCATAAAGAAAGTCTTCCTACTTAGGGCAGACCCAGCCACTACAGTATTCTTAAAGTGAGCCCAAAGATTCCTCCTATTGGCCCCAGTTCTGGCAGTATATAGAATAAACCATTCTAATGTTTTTTTTCCTTTATTATTCTATTTTCTATTTTGCTGTTTTTCTTTTGCTGGGAAGCAGCATATGCCTCAGCCAGCTGAGATACAGACCATGACCTCCCTTACAAACAAAAATAAATACTGCCTTTCTTAGACTTTTTCCTCCTTCACATCTGCCCTTGACATTCTTTTAATGTATATTTCAGATGGAGGACTACACCGCCTGTGTGAGAAAGTGGCAGCTGGTGCAGATCACTGACACCTGGAAACCTGCTCCACGCACCAACGAGAGTGTGTTCTGCTGAGCTTGATAGGTTTTCTACTCACCTTTTGGAATTGGAGAATGCCATGGTTTGAGGGAAGGCTGTGAGGAACACATCTGCTGAAATGTCCAGGAAGGGCCTTGTGATTATCCAAAGTCTGCTTGCCTGTCTACAATCCAAAAGCATTGTAGATGGTGGGAAACCAGGGATCTTCAGCCTGAAGAAGTCCAAACTTCCATTTTTTGTGTGTAAAATGAGGTGAATGGTTACCTGTGAACCAGAGGCAGAGGTGATCTGGGAAATTTCAGTTCTTATTTGCATCTCAAACAGGCCTTGGAAATATATATACATATAGCATTTTGTGTATTCTAAGCTTATTGCAATGCACTTCAGATACATTCAAGATCACAGGGGAGGATAGATTCATCATCCAAGGATATTCCATGACAAGCATTGTCAGCTGATGCCACCCTGAGCTTTGAGATGTGAGTAAAACTAACATCCCATTGAACATCCTGTGAGAAATACAGTGCCCTACCTGAGATTTCTGTGAATTCCTGGGAATTTCTTTGTCACAGGCATGTCCGAAGCAGAGCACCTGTCCCCCTAAGTCCTCACTCTTCCTCAGTCTCATTTCTCTGTTCTATTCCTTCAGCTTTATGCTCATCCAGCTCTAGAGCTCAGCACTTTCCCTTTGTCTTTCCTCCAAATCATGCACACAAAGCATTTAAAAATGTCACAGATTCTATGGAAGCACTGCAGAGCAGAGAAGATAATTTATAGTAACATAAATAAATTTAAGTGGGTTATGAGATGTCCTTGTTCTTAAAGGCTCTTCAGTTACCCCGTCACTGGGAATTTCTGACTGGTCACTTCACCTGTGGAGCAAACCATCTGCCATATTTCTTTGCCTTTCTCTCTTCCTTTCTCATCCCACCTCCCTTCCCTGCTTCCAGTTCCCCTAATTCCTGTTCATTTCTCTTATAAAACCAGTTATTGATCAGTTTGATCCGCCACCATCTTGTAAACTATGGCCTTACCTACTATAGGGGCTTTCCTACACAGTTTATGCTCTCTGTAGAATAAACCTAAGCACAGATAATTCCCTTATGGGAACTCCCTAAATCTTATCTTCACCCTCTACATATTACTTATATCCTGAACAGTATTTTACTGGAAAGTTTGTGGCTGCTGGTGCTAGAGTTATTGATATATCAGGATCCCTCTAGACCAGGAAGTCTGTTAGGGCTGAGAACTTCTGTGTTATTACCTGTGCATGCACAGGGCCTTGTGGAGCCCCAGAGCAAAAGGGATACTTGGGGTATATTAAACCTAACTTGGTCATTATAGAATTGTTATATCATGTTGTACACTTGGAACTAATAGAACACTGTATGTTAATTATACTTCAATTAAAAAAAGACAAAAGAATGACTTGGTCATTGTCCTCCTTCTGGATCTGCATGGTGGTTATCACTTCTTAATAGTTTGAGCTGCACACTTACAAGTTGCTCATTCTTTTGTTTGTATTACATTTCACTAAGTCTGCTTTTTAGGAAGTGACTTGGACAAGATGACACAGTTGTTAAGTGACAGGCTTGGGTCTGTGGACTCATGATGAGGGGTGTCCCCCCTCAAACTGAGCTGCTTCTCCAAAGACTGGGGTGGGTTGGCTGCCTTCTCTAAGACACAGTGAAAGTAAATCGAGAGGATAGTTGAACACTCAGGAAGTCATAAGTAAGTGGCATTTGTGCATATATGATGGGCACTATTTTTGAGGTGGGAGGATAGCTCCCCAGAGATGGTGATATTTCATGTCCAGAAGCAGAGCTGGGCCACCATATTGGCAAGGAAGAGGGACAGTGCAAGAGCTAAAGATCCTGCATGACACAGGAGGGGACACAGGGTGAGTGATCACATCTCATGAATGGATATCCTGGGTTTGGCTGGTCATTCAAACCAAGTATCAAGCTCAGAACCCAGGAGCTGAGGCTAACCTTAGGGCTCTGGCTTAATTCTCAGACCCACCTGGTCCTGCTGCTGCTGCTGACCTCCTTGCATTTGAGACTGTTGTGACAAGGCCACGGCTGGCCTGCTGCTGAGGGGCACCAACTACAGGAGTTGGAAAAGGCACCAAAAGGTGACAGAGGCCTAGATTTTATTAGCTCTTGGGCCTCAACTTAGTTGGCTCCTTTTTTCTTCTTTTACCTCATTTCCTAGTTGTTACACAGTCTACCTGCCATCTGGAGGCTAGACTGCCGTTTGGATGGTGACGACTGTGTCAGGTGCTAGAAGTAGAATTCCTGTGCTCATCACACACCTGGAAGGTGTCTAACTTCATCAGGTGCTCATCATGTCCTCAGGGTCATTGCAGACTTGTAGGGAAAAGGCAGAAGTGCTTGCCTATGGATTTTTCTGGTAGGTTTCTAGGCTTATCTACTGACTTGTCCCTTACAACCTTCACTCAGCTGTGTCAGCCACCAACCCCCAACTTGGCTTGCAGCTGTCTCTTGGACTTTCTCTTCTCTCTTCCTCACCCTTCCCAAATCTTCATTCATGCTTTGGAAGAATTATACTTTTCCTTCTGAGACCTGCTTATAAACTAAGAAGCCATTCCATATTCTCTCAGTGGCCATTGCCTTTCTCACCTATGCCTCAGCACAGACTGTTGTCTTCATCATCCTACTTATTACATGCTGCTCTGAGGTTAGCATTTAGTGGGCATTTAATATGTTACTCCTGTAAATAGTACTACGATGTTGCTAATGTTGGTTACATTGTGCTAAACTATTTACTACCTATCTCATGTATTCCTCTCAAAAATTCTATCAGGCTGGTATTGTTTTAAGTATTATTTTACAAGATGGGTAAACTGAATTTTAAAGATTAAGTACGTGCAGGGGCACCTGGGTGGCTCAGTTGGTTAACTATCTTACTCTCGATTTTGGCTCAGGTCATGATCTCAGGGTTGTGAGATCCAGCCCTGCATGGGGCTCTGCGCTCAGCAGGGAGTCTGCTTGAGATTCTCTTCCTCTCCTCAGTCCCTCCCCTTGCTTGCTCTCTCTCTCTCTCTCAAAATAAATAAATTAATCAAAAATTAAACAAAAGATTAAAAGAAAAGATTCAGTGGGTACAGATATGGGCTATCAACCTACACAGTCTTGTCTACCTCAGGGGCTGGGAGGTCACGGGATACAGGAGTATGTTTTATGAGATTTATGAGTATTTTTTTTGTACCCACTATTGCTGTTTCTGCATGGTACTATGACGTTGCTTCTGAATTTGCATAATGTTTATTGGATTGTTTTGTTTGACTTATGTAAATGAAACATGCAGACTTAGGAAAATGCAGTGATCAATAGCTCCAGTGAAAATGATTGCTTGTTTAAATGTAAAATGTACAGTTTTGGTCATTGGAACCAAGGCTGCCTCTAGGGTGTATGGAGATGAGCTAGTACTTTTTGTGGGGTTCTTATCTGGGTAAACACTTTGAGTCACCCCAAATCAGCTTGTCAGCTCTATTCTTGCAGGCCAGTCTTGTGTGATTCCACTAAAGGAAAATTACCTTGGAGGATTAGGAATATGCTGATCCAGAAGGGAACTGGAGTTCAGATGGGACTCAATCAGACTCAGGGTACCTCATCTAGCAGCTCTGGTCTGGCCCTCATGGTCCCATCACCAGAAGGGGACTTGGGAAATATAGAGGAAGATGCTCCCAAGCTCGGGAGTGCCCAGAAGGGGCAGAGCTGAATCCTACTGGCCCAGGTCTAAAGTGTGATACTGGCTAGAAATCTATAATAGGCAAATAATGGCTCAGATAATTGCACCAGAAGGCTTGATAGGCATAGCCCAAACTCTATCCTGGGTAGGCATTTAATATATCTCAGGACAACTTGGTATTTTAACCCTAAGTTTATAATCGATTTCTTGCTTTCTCGCTCATAAACTCTGTGACTGGACTGACAGCTAAATTCTCTGCACCTGCTTCCTCATGAATGTAATGGGCAGTGATGGCACCCTGCCAAGGTCACGTGCATAGGTGCTGTTATCATCATAATAGCCTGCACTTACGAATCATTATGTGCCAGGTACTAGTCTAAATGCATTACATGGATTAGCTCATTTACACTGCACCACAACCCATTGAGGTGGGTTCTTTTATTCTCTTTTAATACATGAAAAAATGAGGTATGGAATGGTACTCTACTTGGACCTGTGAGTCTAATGCCAGGGCCTAAGCACACAACCATTATGCCATATCACCTGGCTCAGTTCCTCTCAGCACTGGGTGCACAGCAGAATTGCTTGAGGTGCCAGTGACCAGGCACTCCCTTCCCAGCCCCAAATTCCAATTTAATAGGGGCATAGGCATCAATCCTTTGAACAGCTGCCCAGGCAATTCACATGGCAGCTAGTGCTGAGTATTAATAGAGAGAAGGCATACGGTGAACTTGTGTTGAGTCTCAGTCAGGGGGAGTCACACCTGACATCACCAAATGAGCAAATGTGCCTGAGTGCACTTTAAAACCAAGTGCTCCACATGTATACAAAATTAGATTTGATATTTGCTAAGCCAGTACTTACCCAGGGTCTTCTTTGTTCATACCACTAACTAGAAAAAGAAATTGGTACAGAGCATCTCTTAAGCAGGAGCAGGGGAGGGCAGGGTGGGCAGGTGATGAGATGGGGAAGGTGGTCTGCTGCAGAGGGGATGAGCAGCTTATCACTGACCATAGTTAACAGTGTGCAGGCATGATGAGAAGAAAAAACAGACTGACTTGTGGTTTGCTTCATTATTATTTAAGAATTTTCTCTCATCTTGTCCCATTCACATGCTATCACTTAATATGTCACTGCTGTTGCTTTTAAGTATATCATCAAAGTGATAAATTAAATGTATATAAAAATAAAATTATTTACTATCAATATATGTAAATAATATACACTATATAATATGTTAAGATTATATTTCTCTGTAGATAATCCATATATTTATACTAAATAAAGAAATATATGAATAAAGTTGCATAAATTAAAAATATTTATATTTTTCTAAGGATTATTATCCCCATTTTACAAATGAAAAACTTGAAACAGATTAAGTCACTCACCCAATGCTAGGAAACTAGTAGTAAGTAGAAGACATTTGCTGTACATTTACTGTGTAGTTCACTTATTTCTTTTGATTCAACAATCCTTTGAAGAGGTACTATTAGTCTTTTTTTTTAAATTTTTTTTAAAATTTTTATTTACTATTTATGATAGTCACAGAGAGAGAGAGAGAGAGAGGCAGAGACACAGGCAGAGGGAGAAGCAGGTTCCATGCACCGGGAGCCCGACGTGGGATTCTATCCCGGGTCTCCAGGATCGCGCCCTGGGCCAAAGGCAGGCGCCAAACCGCTGCGCCACCCAGGGATCCCCTCTTTTTTTTTTTTTTAATAAAAGGCATAGGAGAAGGATAAAACCAGGTCCAAGGCATAGGATGTCAAAGTAATTTTTTTTAAGCTTCTCCCAATTAGTAAGTGGCTGAGCCAAAAATTGGCCCCAGCTGATTGGCACCTGACATTTATTCTTACACATATTCCATACCACCTCTTATGAAGGAGGAGGTACAACCCAAATATCTTTTCTCAGTATACTGCCCCCCTTTACTCTCTTTACTTTCCTCTCTGATTATTCCTATCCTGTCTTCAATTTCTAGATCCCTATTGATTGAAGGAAACTATAATATGTCACTCCAAAATATGCTAATATGGTGTAAGGAATATGTTGATCTCAAGGCAACTTAAAAGAAGTAGATTCAAGGAAAGCTCGCTGCCCTCCTTCTATTTGCCTAAAAATGGGACATACAGTTTCAAAGCTGTCCCTCCTCCTTTCTCCACCAGGAAGGACAAAAGTTAATCACCAGAGGAGTCAACTTTAGACTCATATCAGTCTTGAGATGGGAAGCAGAGGAATCTGCATAATGAGCTTCACTAAGTAGCCTTTATCAGTTTCCTGCATATGTACTTTCCTACACTTTGCCATCCTTGAAAGCCTGGAAACTCTTTCCTTTGTCTTGTCATTTCTCCACAGATTTGTTTTTGTTGAAGATGCTATATAAGCCTGAATTCTAAGCTGCCTCTTTGAGCTACTCTTCTCTGAGTTTCTCCCAAGTATATATGGGATACACATGTTAACGAACCTGTTTGTTTTTCTCTTGTTAACCTGTCTTTTCTTATAGAGCACCATCAAGAGTCTATGGTGGGTAGAGGACACATTTTCCTTCACTGTACCAAATGATGCACACAGCTTATTGTGTTTCTCTTTAATTCTATGATATGAGCACTTCTTCCTGGTTCGGCCATGAGTACCTCACTCAACAAGTCTGAAATTGGACTCCTGCACTTGCCCCGACATCTGCATTCCTCTTGTGTCAAGAGTCTGGCTAACTGTATCGGTGTCCACCAGTCTGCTACACTAGACTCCCACTTTCCACCTGGGAATTGTTTTGTCATTTCCCCAGGCAGGAACGTGACTATAGAGCATATATAGCTAGCATCTGAGCTCACCCTCTCTATCTCCTGGGTGCTTCTTTGCTTCTACCACACTCCTAAATTCTTTCAAAAAAGACTACCATACTGGAGAGAACTTGAAACTAAAGTTGGTGGCTGTGTCCTTGGAGACTTAGCGAATCTCCCTCTTAGATCCTTTCAACTGCAAATTGGGATAATGTTAAGACTCTGATGGAGGTCAGGAGGTGGAAAAGTCTGGTAGATAAGTAATCATCATGAAGAGGACATGCTTCCTTGAAGGAGAGGGCAGGTGTATTTATTCTGCCTGTCTTTCTAGATTCAGAGTGAGCTGGAGGCCTGGAGTTTGGAAAATCTCATTTCATCTGTGATTGGAATTGAAAGGTTGATGTGATGACTGATATGGACTAAGTTGTGTCTTCTGCAAATTTATATGCTGCTAACCTCTAATATGACTGTACATGGAAATTGGGCCGTTAAAGAGGTCATTAGGTTAAATAAGATCATACAGGTAGGGCTCTAATCCAAAATGACTGGTGTCCTTATAAGAAAACGGATAGGCACTGGGGGTGCATGTGTCCATGTGAGGACACAGGCAGAGGCAGCCATCTAGCCTTTTTGGAGAGGAGATTAGCTTCCAGAAAAACCAAACCTACTGATCCCTTGGTCTTGAACTTCCAGCCCCCAGAACCATGAAAACATAAATTTCTGTTGTTTCAGCCATCTAGTCTGTGGTGTTTTGTTATGGCAGTCCTAGCAAACTAATACAACTACTTTTGCACTATAAAATTTATTTAAAAGTGAGTGTTTCCTATGTGTTCATTTGATCAAGGCCCCATAATAGCATGTATATGAGAAACATTCAAGTCTTGGCTATCCCCAAAGTGACTTTCATTACTTCATTTTAAGAATGAAATGATCACCTCAATTTGCATGCAAAGAATTTTATCACTTTGGCCCAACTTGCATAAACAGCTTTCATCTTTCTGGAGGGAAAAAGAAATCAATTTTCTCTTTGTACAGCACTTATGGTCTTTTGTGTCTTCTAAGAGGCCTGACCCTTTAAAGAGACTTTGATGTTTGTCTCAATTTTATTTTTGTTATTAAACCTTTCTGCCTGGCAGGGATACTCAGTGGAGGCTTATGCCATACTCTCCCTCTTAATTGGACCTGATATTGAGTGACAGATCAAATGATCTTAAATTAATAACAATGACAAATTGCCTTCAAATGGCACTTGCACATAAAAGGAAACACTTCCATTAAACAAATGTTATGTCATCAAGAAACCCATTAATAGCTCTGCCAGTGATCATAGCTGTGTAATTTTTCTCATCAGTGTTAATAACCAGCAAAGTTATAATTGCATATGGAGCTTAATTAAAATTTTCTATCCTATTAATGAGTGTCCATGCTTCAGATCTCCCATCAAATGGAGTGCAAAATTTAGGCCATTTTTCTTGAGGTCCAAGCTCTTAGAAGACACGAACAGGTACAGACAATATGCTGTGATTATTAACCACTGGTTATTAGAGGTGGAATTGGTCTTAAATATTATTTAAGCTAACTCTAGTATTTTAAGCTGATTTTTATTTTATATATTTGTATCTCTTACATGCAACATAATATAAATGACAAAGAAAAATTGCCTGTTTCCTAAGTAAATAAATCATTAACTGAGCAAGTAAATCTACCTTCCTACTCTTTTCATTTTTACATCCTCTTACTATCCATTGATATACATATTGTGGCACAGATGGAGCAGATGCACAACAGACCTACCTTCCCTTCTTCCTGAGCATTACATACTCACCTGCATTCTTCCTGAGCATTACAATACTCACCTGCATTACATCTTCCAGCCCCCTTCATCTAGGTTCTGTCAGGGACCACGTGACTCATTCCTGCCAAAGTCCTTGAGGAGAAGCCATGTTTGTCACTTTCAAGTGGAGAAGGTTAAGGGCAGGTAAGCCTTCTCCACCTCACATTTCTTCCATCTGCCTTTCACATAAGGAGGATACAGAGGATGAGGCAACCAAAAAGTGATGGGAACACTGGTTGGAAAGATCCTGGGTCCCTAAATAACTGTGTGGAGTAGAGACCACCCACCCACCACTTGCCCACTGGTCTAAATTAGACTATGATGTGAGGTGAGAAATTAAGCTTTATTAATTTCAGCTACTGAGGTTTTGAGATTTTTTTTTTTATAGCATGTGGCCTGCCTTAATGCATATATTTAACCTAATTGCATAGGTAGTTATAATTTTTTCCTACCAAAAAAATTTGGCATCACTAGATATAGAGTTTCTACATGCTATACAGTCTTTTCTGTGATATAGAATTATGATTTCAATTACTGAATAATATTCTATGTTAAGTATATGTCAAATAACATCATTTTTAAAATATTGTGCAGATCATTTCTTGTGTTTTCCTCTTTATGGACTATCCTCATATATAATAGATTTCCTTAAAATTGTGTTGACAAATTAACCTTTTATAATCATGTCAGTTTGCAGTGCCCCTGGCCATTATAAGAGTATAAGTAAAATTAACCTTTCTAAAATTGAGAATTTTTGTACTTTTAAAATTTACTTGACAATAAATGATACCTTGTATGTAAATACATTGTATATATAACATATATATAAACACATGATATTTAAACTCTTGTTATGTAGTGTATATATGTGTGTGTGTATATATACATATACTTTATATAACAAATATGTATGCATATTTATACACGTTTTATAATTTGTGCTTCTTTAATAACTGGTGAATTTTATACTTTCCATATATGTTTGCTTATACAAACATATTTACTCTTTTCACACTGAGAATGTAATCCTGTCCACTGGGGAGCATACAATCCTTCAATTTAGCAGATGACACAACTGAGAATGGAGGGCATTACTGAAGGAGGCAATGTTAAGATTATGACTGAGTATCAGAATATAGATCTTACCATTTAAATACAGGGATTTTTTTTAATATAGCAAAACCTCCAAGTTTATGAAATATGATATGTCATTCTGGTCATTATGACTGTCATCTTGGAAAGAATGATCATGACATAAATAAAACATGCACCTCACCCTGTATCATTCCCTGTCATTTAATAGACAAGTTGAATTCAATAGAGACATGATATTTGAGCAGTAGTAGATGATCCTGAAGAACTTACCTAGGGAAGAAGCAGAAGAGAATGCTGAAAAGACAAGTTATTGCTGGGAAAACTGAATTCAATTAGCAAGTACTGAATTCCTAGTAAGTGCCAGGCTCTCCCATAAATACAGGCTGAATGAATTTTTACCAGATAAAAGCTTTGTTTGAACTCTTAATCAAATAAGAGAGAGTATAGTTTAGTGAAGAAGTCAAGAGGTTTTTAATTGGCCTGAAGCAGGAGACTCAAGTCTAAATTTGGTAATATTGGACAAACTACCTCATTATAACTTTCCCCATACATAAATTCAAGATAATTATAGCAATGGGTTTGTTGGAAGAAAACCTGGGAGATAATATCTGCAAAGATTGTAATACCCTCATTGGTGGAAATTGTGCCCGCTAAAATACTAGTTATTAAGTGTCATTAACTGGGAAGACCAACTGTGAAAACAGTATAATACAGCATGACTAAATGCAACAGTAAAAAACACACAAAAAATAGTCCAGAAGAGACCTAGAGATATTGTTAATCTGAAAGTGAATTGGATTATTGATACTAATTCTTTACCTTCCCATGTCCATGGCCTGTGCCATGTAATTTATTCAGTTACTTCCATAATTAAATTAAAATAGTATCTATTCCCCTGAAAGAAGAAAATCCATTGTAGCAATAATTAAAATGATAGATTTTTAGAAAGTGACAAAAAAGCACAAAATTAAACAAAGTTAATTGTCATTAATTTCACGCCAAAATGAGTGATGCACTATCCTAGGGTTTTTGCTTTCTACCTATAATTTCTATGACCAATCCCTCCTTCCCTTACCATTTTATTCTGTATATAGTCAACCAGTTTCTCTCTTTAGATCTCTTAGGGCTCTTGTACAGATTTTCATCTTTTTTAAGTTATAATAAAAAGACCATTGGACTGGGAATCAGAAGTTCCTGGCTGTTGTCCTGCTTAGCCAATGATTTGTTTTGCATCCTTGACAAGTTCTTTTATTGCTTTGGTTTTGATTGGATATTCTTTAACATCCCATCTAGTATTGATATCCATGCATCTCTCCATCCAAAAAATATTTCTTGAGTCTCTACTACATGCCTAACAATGCCCTGGATCTTGTTCTCCTTTTGCAGGTAGAAGGCAGTCAGTAAACAAATAAATTGATGAGTGAGAAAAATGTTTGATGCCGCTAAGTGTTCTGCAGAAAAATTAAGATATGATGTGACATGATTATAATTTGGTGGCTGCTTTACATTGAGTGGATGGTATAAAACATGGTCTCCCCAAGGGGGTGACATTTCAGTTGAGAAGGAGCAAATGAAAAAAAGTGGCCAGCCCTGTCAGGATGGGGGGAAAAGTATATTTATCCTAAGTGACAACTCTCAGGAACTTCTGTAAATACGCAGGATGATGGGACCAAGCTATGTAGGTCATCACTTAAATTGTCAAATTGCTCCATGATTGGTTAGTTCTAAACAGACTGCTCAAAAGACCAATGTGTCTGCAGGCAGGAGGCATAGGGTACTGCAGACTAGTAGCACAGGAGATCAAGTCATGAAGTAGAGCCTGGGATACAGATGGAAGTAAGTATAAATTCCACCACTAGGGTGCAGCATAATCACTTAAAACTATGAGAAGAACATCAGAGCAAATCTGGCCCAGCCCCCTTATTCTCAGATCTGGAAACAAATCCAGAGAGGTAGAGTGATTTACCTAAATCACTCTAGGGTCTACTCTGTAAGTCATGTGTCCAGTTTCTAAGAATCACTAATCATGTAAATCACGAATCAAAGCTTTGATGGGACTTACATATTTGAGGTGGGGATGGGGAGCGGAAAGGAAGCTAGCTCTAATTTTGCTATAGCCAGCTGGAGAGTAAGTTACCTCCTATTCCTAAATTTCACTACTTCTCCATATTCAGGTTCCATTTGAAAACAGCAGAATTATTACAACATTTGTACACCAATCGAGAGCCCTAAAAAAAAAAAAAAAAAAGGAAAAAAGCCTGCTTAATTCTACAGCACAGCCTTGTTCCCATTTGGCTAATTCTGGCAGATGTGAGTCCTAGACCTGATTTGTGACTAACTAAGGGGAAGAGTTATGTAGCAGCAGAAAAACGCCAAACTCCTGGAATCATGGTCAGAAGTCCTGTGTTCATTCACTATGGTCAATCTTAAATTGTTCATTTCCCAGCCCACAAAATGACGTCACTTGTCTTGCCTATCACATGTGATTATTAAGAGTTAAGTAGAGACCTCAGGGTAGTATTTTGTATATCAAACAATAAATGTAAAAATGACTGGATTGTTTACTAACTGAAATGATGTATTAGCTAGTTTGCTTCATTGGGAGGGGGGTCACAGTACTCCATTTTTTTTTTTTTAAAGAAAGAATTAGATTAAATAAACTGTCAGGCTCTTCTAGATCTAACAGCCTTTGATTTTATGAAAAAATAGTAGCCTTAAATCCTTGAAAAAGTATCCTCTAGGTCTTTCATCTTTACTATGGAGTTTGCCACTGGCAACCCAATATATTCTGTGGTATCGAAGGGAGGATTTCATTACCGGGAAGTTACCTATCCTACTTTATCCATATACAAAATCATAAGGCACATTTGAGTTGAAGCTAGAAAGGTTCTTAGACCTCACAGTACTCTTTTTTGGAGTGGACTGACATGGAATCACAATTTCTCAAGTTGATTTTGGCAATGTAGCTAATCAGGTAATTCCATGATGCCTCTTGCAAGGTTTTCAAATGACCACCCGATGAACCATAAATCTGACTGGATTTACACTGCAGGAGTAGAATTTTTTCTGAGTTTCCGGTCATAGATAACCTCTTCTCATTCCAGTTCTCAGGGCAGGATTCTGTACATCACTGAATAGAATAATTGCTCCTGAATAGTAAAGCAAACTCATTAGGAGCCCATGAGAAATTAAGTCATTCTGAAGGGACAGATGAATCGGCCAATTTCCTAGATATTTCCAAACAGGATGGGCATCCTGAAGCCAGTAGCTCTTAAACTTTTTTTGTCAGATGTTCACTTATAGGACGCAAAATACAGTAAAGGCCTTTTTCATTTGCTCCATTTCCAAAGCCGGGGAAAAAAACACTCTTGTTTAATTATAAAGGAGTGTTATTAGACAAATTTTGGGGGAAATTATGTATCCATCTCTTAGAAATGGGAGGGAAGGTGATGCATGATCTTTTACTTGCAAAATATGCAGTAGTCCCTCCTTATCTGTGGTTTCACTTTCCATGGTTTCTGTCACTCATAGTCAACCATGGTCTGGAAGCAGACGATCCTTTTTCTGACATATAGTACTGTCAGAAGGTTAATAGTAGCCTAATGCTATGTCACTGTGCCTATACCATTTACCTCACTTCATCTGATCACATAGGCATTTTTTTAAAAAAAACTTTATTTATTTATTAACATTTCTTTTTCCCCCTTCTTGGCAACCCAAGCTTGCCTCCAATTTTAGGTCCTTTAGTTTGCTTCTGCAAGCAGAGAACACCTACCTGAGGGGGCTCCTTTCCCTCATGTACAGTTCAAGTAAAAATCAAGAATCTTTTGTAAAACTATGAAAATTTACCATGTAAATGCTTGATGGAATCTTTCCCTGCTAGTGTAACTTTTGGAAGGTGCTTTCACCATTTATTTAAAACTACCTGTGCAATTAAAAAGTGCAATGCAAAAAAAAAAAAAAAACCAACAACAGAGAGAGAGTGTGTGAGAGAGATAGCACACAAGCAGGAAGGAGGGTCAGAGGGAGGAGGGAGGGAGGGAGGGTCAGAGGGAGAGGGAGGAACAGATCCCCCACTAAGCAGGAAGCCCGCTGTGGGGGTAAACCTCAGGACCCTGGGATCATGACTTGAGCCAAAGGAAGACACTTAACTGACTGAGCCACCCAAGTGCCCCTAATTATGTAGGCATTTTATGATTTCACATCATCATAAGAAGGGTGAATACAGTATAATAAGATGTTTTGAGAGAGAGGGACAGAGAAACAGAGAGAGACCACCATCACATAACTTTTACAGCATGTTGTTCTAATTGCTTCATTTTATTATTAGTTATTAGTATAGATCTCTTATTGTGCCTGATTTATAGATTAAAATTTGTCATAGATATGTATATATAGGAAAAACAGTAAATATATGGTTTGTACTGTCTGTGGTATCAAGCATCTGATGGGGATCTTGGAACATACGCCCTGCAGATAAAGGGGGGGCACAAAGGTACATAACTGAAAGTCTGATTATTTGGAAAATTTCAGTTACAAATCCTAATAAACATGTACATTAATTTGCATGATAGATTTTTAAAAATACCCAATGTTAATAGTATTGACAATGATAAAAATAACTCAGAGTATTTTGAAATTGGAAAGCAAAAATGGCAGCAAATGATAAACCATGCCCCACTGAAGACAGCACTGATGATGCATCGACAATTGTCTTATGGTATTACTGAAGATCTCTACGCATACATTGACATTAGGATCTCCACAGGATAGTCAAGAAGAGTTGAGCAGAAGGACTTAGCAGAATACTGAATTAGAGTTTCTGGTAAACTCTTACAGCATCCTACTTCTCTTTTGAATATCAAGTTCTACTAACCGTGAATAAACTAAGTTAGGAAGTCAGAAGTTGTAAGTATTCTTCATTGTTGCAAACTTGAGTCTACTCATTCAACCTCAAAACTTAAGAAAATTTGTAAACCCATGGGGAAAAAGTCATGGGTCCTGTAGTAGGCTAACTGCCTGATGCTTAATAGTACTTATATGTTTTTTTTTTTAAGATTTATTTGCCTATTTTAGAGAGACAGTGAGAGAGCAAGTGGGTGGAGGGGCAGAGGGAGAGAATCTTCAAGCAGACTCCCCACTGAGCATGGAGCCTGACTCAGGGCTCCATCTCATCATCCATGAGATCATGACCCAAGCCAAAACCAAGAGTTGGATGCTTAACTGACTGAGTCCCCCAGGGACCCCAGTACTTAGATGCTTTTTATGTGGAAGCTTTGGTATTCTGTATAGGATTAAATTTTAATATAAAATTTTAGTATACAATGGATCATATTCTTTCACTGAATCACTTAATTCTAGGAATTGTAGACTTAATCAAGTACTTACCAAAGATCATATTTTTTCAGTTTAGTAATTACCTGAGATAGAGGGAAGAAGGGACTATTACTAATCATTCACTGAATATCAGGAATTTTGCTAGATATTTTACATATGTTATTGTGTCTAATGTTTTAAACAGTTTTTTGTGTATTTATTATTTTTCCTGATTTATCGATTAGGAGATAGAGACTCAGAAAGTTAATTAAGTTGCTCAAGTCCATACAACTGGCAAGTTGTGGAGTAGAGATTTGAACCAAATATCTTTTCATTTCAAAGCTATTCTTTTCACATTATTGCTCCTACAAATGTGACAAATATCATTCTCCAAGATTAGAGCACATATTTTTTCAATCTCTGCCATCAGTATGATAGATTAGTTTATAATTTTGCCCATGGTCTGGAGGGCACAGCAACCATGAACTGCTGAGCAACAATGAAGGGCCAGCATTCAAGTTTAGCACATGATATGAATTTCTTGAGAGTTTTTTTAAGGAATAGAATGTACCAATCCCAGCTTCTTCATGTGACAACAGAAGGAAAAAAAATCATTTTCCCCCTTGTTTTCTTTTTAAGAATCAAAGGAATGGAGAACTCAGTAAGTATCATCAACTAATTCTTTGAAAAAAGCCCAATGAGAGGAACATTTAGTTTCCTGGGGATGTGATAAAAGTTCAAAGCAGCAGTATCATATCTCATCTCCCCTCATCCCATAGGTCTAGCCGCGCCCCCCCCCCCCCAGGAATGCCACTGGGGAATTCTAATGCTTTTGAGAGCAGAATATCAAAGAACAGGGAATAAATAAGTCATAGATGTGGGGAGAGTCTTTTGCCACTTTGCTTTTAGAGTATGGTACTAGAGTATGTAGAGGCAGCTCTACAGTAAAGATAGGTGAAAATAAACATCTTGCTTCTATGAGCATAATACCAGGAGCCCTGCCAGATAATTTATGTGAGTAAGTGTCTATAATTACACATGTTCATACATATTCATTCCCATGCTCCTAATTTTAGAGAACAGAGAAGTGAATAAATTGATTAGTAATTTGATTGTATTTGATTCAGCTGGCTCTCTTAAGTGCCTTATAAAAGGTCCCAGAATGAGTTTCCACTAATACAGAATTCAGTTCAGGCTTGAGACCTTGGGAGTAGTAGATTGGGTGATGATGGGATGATTGAGCCATTCATTTATTCAAACATTTTATTTATTCATTCATTCAACAATTATGCCCAGGTACTGTGCAAGATCCAGAGGATATCCAGTTTGGTAAATTATTGGACCTGCAATGTCTACTGTCTATCCTTGTGGTGAAGATAATCAAGCAATGAAGGCACTGATTACAGGCCATTGTAGCCAAGTGCTAAAGGCATCCAACACAGGCTGGAGTTTCAGAAATGAGTTCTTAATGATGAAGAAATCTGAGCTGTCATTTGAGGAAAAGTTAAGAGCCATCTGGATGATGAAGCACGGAAGGCATTCCATTTGGAGGCATAGCAGTAAGAAGTGCTCTGGACCATAAAGTTCCAGCAATTTTGTACCATTAGAAGGAAATGGGAGAGTAGTTGAAAAAGAGGCTCCAGTTACATGGAGTTACATGGAGTCAAATGGTTGCTTCTGCTGAAAACCAGGATGGGGCCTGGAAGGGTTTTAATCCAAAGGGTTAATACACTAGGTTTTTATCTCAGAAAGTTCACACAACCTTCTGTGTGGAGGACAGACTGGATATGGCACAGACTCTGGGCAGAGTCAAGTTAGAAAACTAATGGAGGAATTCACATAAGGAATGATGAAACTTGGAGCTGAATTCATAACAATAGAGACTATGGAAAGGAGGAAAAGACTTGATAGATATAAGTAAGGTAGAACTTGCACAACTTGGGGATAATATGGTAAATAAAAGGGGTTTTAAAAGTAAAACAAGGTTGGTTGAGGGTTCTTAGGTTTGAGGGTTCTTATTGGAGAATACCATTCATGAGGAGAATACACTGGAACAGTTTAGATGAGGAACGTGAGTCACATTAGTTCAGAAACATGGGAAGTTTAAGAAGTTATTGAATTCATGCAGAGCTTAGCTGCAGTATCCAAGTGATATAGGACAGTTTTCAGACCTCTGTTTCTTTCTTTTCACACCTCTGTTCCATCTATTTGGAATGCTTCCTGTTCCTCTCTTTCCCTCCCCCTCCAACAAGCTTATATTTTCTGTTTTTAAGGTCATCTCGCATCCTGCTTTCTTTATGAAGACTTCCGTTGTCCTCTTACCTTCTCCCCTCTATGGTTCACTCCATCCCCATCCTCAGTGCCCTGGAAAAGCTAAGTCCTATTTCCCTTTTAGTCCTCATCACAGTGAATTGTCATTACATGTGCCCATGATGGTCCTGGAATCCTGTGAGCTCCTTGAGGGTAGGGATCCACACCTCATTCAATACCTTTGTAACCTCAGCTCCTAACAGAGAGCCCTTGACACCTAAAGGCCACCCAATAAATGTTTATTCCTTAAATCTTTTTCTTACCTGGCATTCTATTCTCACATAAAGATACATTTATACCTTTCTAAGTGAGGAAAGAGGGAATTAGACCTTGATGCTGCTCGTCTATTGATGGCTGTATCCCTGGTAAGTGGTGGAGCACGGTGGTACAGAGCTCAGGTCTGTTTCTCACAGAGATTAGGAGGGGTCCTAAGAGGAGTCTTAGGATAGAAAAGAACACTCTTCCAGTTCATTGCAATTCACTCCTCTGGTTTCAGTTCTCCGGTGCAGTGTGCTTGTCAGGCACACATAGTGACAGAGCCCTCAGGAGCAGAGTGGGCTGGAGAACTCATGGTTATTATACAAGGCTTCTCTCTGAACCTAGTCTAGGGAGACTCAGCCTGCCAATATCTATGACTACATGGTTATAGCTTAGTGGTAGCCTTCCCCTTACACAATTTCAATGTAGAACCTTAGTGATCTACAAGTTGGGAGTCCCAGTCCCACCTGGCTGTGGTGAGGATTGCCTTAAGAGGAGCCCACTAAACCCCCAAAGCAAAACAAACTCAACCTGACCCTAATGTTAGCAGCACCTTGATTGGCCACAGCAAGTCGTGTCTATACAAAGTCTATTCTTGGATATTCTGTACCTAATGATCAAAGACATAGAAGTGAAAGCATGTACCCAGGCAATGAGCCTGCCCACTCCCCCTTCTTCTAATTGGATTTAAGCTTTTGAAGATTAGACCACGAGCCAGCTCTGTCTTCCAATTTCTTCTTGAGGGGGCTGCAATCCTAGGGCTTTAAGTATAAGCTAAACCTGTTTCCTAGGTGGCCCCAAAATATGCCTACTTCTTGTACCTTGGCCTCATGGCTAAGATTTGTTTCTCATAATCTATTGATCATCCTAGACTCAACTCAGTTACCTTATTTTCTCTTACTGTGATAACTGCTTCAACCTGGCACTCTTGATGTGTTCTTGCCTTCCTGTTTTTGCTTGTATATTCTTAAGACTCCCACACTTTCTCCGACTGTTGTTAAAAAAAACCCACACCCTGTTCCTGGGGTTCTGTTAGATGACACCAGTCTTTATTTGCACTAGGATGTAGTCCCTGCTTATTTGCTCATCACTACTGCAGGACCCTGTAGCATGCTGAGCAGCTAGTGTCAACACTTGATCTCCTTTCCTTGTATACACAATGGCCACCATTTGTAGCTGACTCATTTACTACCCTGGAGTTTGTGGAATGAAGGTATATAAAAGAGCAGAGAGATTTGTTCTTGGAGGGAGCCAGGGAAGCCAGATCTGTTACTTCCTCCTTCCCAGACAATGCTAGGTAGAACCCAGAAGCCAGGCCATTTAGCTTAGGAGAACTAGAGAACATCAAAAAAACTGGCAGATGGTCTGGAACTGCACTGTCAAGACCCAATAGCCAGGGCTTCAGGAAGAGGAGGCATCCAAAGACAATAGGAAATGGAGACACCAACTGGACCTGAATCAATATAGAGGAGAAGATATTCTGAGGGACAGATGTGTGGATTAACCTTACTTGAAATGTATTTGCCAGGACCATGCTGAGAATCAGAGTATCACAAATTCACAGAACCTCAGGGCTGGGAAAATTGTGAGATGATAGTAGAGAAGCCCTTGGGGGCAAGGTGGGCAATGCAGAGAAGCAAATAAGTGAGGATGATGGCAGATGGTGAGTGGTAACCCCTGCACAGATAATTGGTACCATGCAGCAAGTTGGCCCAGTGCTGCAAGATCTACACACTTTTCAAGAGAATCCAGAAATCCAAATTTTATGTGAACTTTCATGATTTCTAAATGTTGTCAAGTAATTAAAATTGTTTTCAAACACAGCAAAATCAAAACATATATGTGGGCTGGATGTAGCCTCCAATTTAAATGGATCTTCTATTTTTGAGGTGATAAGAGAGGAGGCCCAGGGAAGTAGATAGATTTCTCAAGATCCAATAATTGTAGGAGAGGAGGTAACTGATGGCTCAGTGTACTGTCTGCTCTGCCTTCCTCCCTTTTTCTCTCTCTTGTTCCAATCTAACACCTTGTGGAGATGTAGGGAACATAAGGCATTTGACCCTCTCTCCAACCAATGCAATGGAATGGGAACAGAGACCCTTTGTTGCTTCTTGACTTCCTGTTGGCTTGCTCCTTCCTTGAGAGGTTCACCCTCCTGTTCAGTGCAGTGAGAGTGGAAAGAGACTGGATCACATTCTATCTCAGGCTTAGCTCCTAACCTTGTAGCCTTGGCAAATTCTGTTTTTTGGACCTCAATCTCTTTGTAGATACAATGAGGCTGTCAGTCTGGTAACCTTCAAGTTTCTTTTTTTTAAATTTTTATTTATTTATGATAGTCACAGAGAGAGAGAGAGAGAGAGAGGCAGAGACATAGGCAGAGGGAGAAGCAGGCTCCATGCACAGGGAGCCCGACGTGGGATTTGATCCTGGGTCTCCAGGATCGCGCCCTGGGCCAAAGGCAGGCGCCAAACCGCTGCGCCACCCAGGGATCCCATGTTTCTTAAGTGAACCCAAACTTGCTTTAAATATCTTTTAAATGCTTATTCTGTTAATACTTCCTCCTGCTCCATCCTCCTCCCCCAGCATCCATCACATATCCTGAGTACCTAGTACCCTCATGCTGCTCCCCAAAGCCTGGAGTTTACCATTTAAATAAAATTATTCCAATGGTCTGCAGTGATCTACATTATCTGACCCCTGTTATGGGATTTTCTCAAATTCTATTCCTCTAGGTATTCCTCAAAGGCACCCTGAATGTAAAATTGTAAAATGGTGACGTTGCTTGAAAAAGAAATTGACAGTTCCTCAAAATGTCAAACAGAGTTACCATATGACCCAACAATTTCACTCCTAGGTATGCACCCAAGAGAAATTAAAACATATGTCCACACAAAAACTTGTATACAGGTATTCATAGAGACATTGTTCATAATAGCAAGAAGTGCAAATGACCCAAATGTCCATCACCTCATGAAGGACTGAAGAAAATGTGGTATATCCCTGGAAGGAATATAATTAGATAACAAATTAGTAAGAATGAAGTATTAATACATGCTAGAACATGGATTAACCTTGGAAACTATGCTAAATGAAAGGAGCCAGTTGCAAAAGATCACATATTGTATGAATCTGCTTATATGAAATGTTCAGAATGAACAAAATCTCCAGAGACAGAAGGTAGATTAGTGGTTGCCAAGGGCTAGGGTGTTGTTGTTGGGGTTTCTGTGTGTGGGTGGAGGAGACTGGTGGAGGAGAATGAGAGAATGACTGCTAATAGTTATATGGAATTTTTTTGGGGGGTGATGAAAATGTAAAATTGGTCATGAGAATGATTTTACAACTCTGTGAATATGCTAAAAATCATTAAATTGTGTACTTTAAATAGGTCAATTGTATATGTAAATGATATTTCAATAAAACTGTCCAAAAAGGTAAAATGAAAAAATAAAAATAAAAAAACCCCTAAAACCCAAAAAGGTAAAATGATAAATGTTTACAAAGGGCTTTTGCATACGTTATCTCATCATTTCCCTAAGTGACCAGGACAGTATATGATAGAAACGTGGGATTACTTCCATGGTGCAGAGGAGAAACCCAAGTTTCAAGTTTAGCCATATATCCAAGGTCACTCCACTGGTAAGTGAATCACCTAAAATGCTGCCTGTGTTCTCCTATAGGATTTTGATGGATTCCTGTCTCACGTTTAGATCTTTCATCCGTTTTTGAGATTATCTTTGTGTATGGTATAAAAGAACAGTCTAGTTTCATTCTTCTGCACATGACTGTCCAATTTTCCCAGCACTATTTATTGAAGACACTGTCTTTTTTTCCATCGGATGTTCTTTCCTGCTTTGTCAAAGATTAGTTGACCATATAGTTGAGTGTCTATTTCTGGGTTCTCTATCCTGTTCCATTGATCTATGTGTCTGTTTTTTGCCAGTACCATGCTGTCTTGATGATCACACCTTTGTAATATAGCTTCAAGTCAGGCATTGTGATGCCCCCAGTTTTGGTTTTCTTTTTAAACATTTCTCTAGCTATTCAGGGTCTTTTCTGGTTCCACAAAAATATTAGGATTATTTTTTCCAGCTCTTTGAAAAATGTCAGTGGTATTTTGATAGGGATTTCATTGAATGTGTAGATTTCTCTGAGTGGCATAGACACTTTAACAGTATTTATTCTTCCAATCCACAAGCATGGAATATTTTTCCATTCTTTGTGTCTTCCTCAATTTCTTTCATAAGTGTTCGGTAGTTTTTACAGTACAGATCCTTTTTACCTCTTTGGTTAGGTTTATTGCTAGGTATCTTATGGTTTTTGGTACAATTGTAAGTAGGATCAATTCCTTAATTTCTCTTTCTTCAGTCTCATTGTTCATGTATAGAAATGCAACCCATGTTTGTGCATTGATTTTGTAACCTGCCACATTGCTGAATTCCTGTATGAGTTCTAACAATTTTGGGGTGGAGTCTTTTGAATATTCCATGTACAATATCATGTCATCCTCAAAGAGTGAGAGTTTGACTTCTTCTTTGCCAATTTGAATGCTTTTTATTCCTTTTTGTTCCCTGATTGCTGAGGCTAGGACTTCTAGTACAATGTTGAACAATGGTGGTGAGAGTGGGCATCCCTGTCATGTTCCTGACCTTAAGGGAAAAGCTCTCAGTTTTTCCCCATTGAGAGTGATATTCACTGTGGGCTTTTCATAGATGACTTGTATGATATTGTGGAATATTCCCTCTATCTGTACACTTTGAAGAATTTTAATCAAGAAAGGTTGTATTTTGTCAAACGCTTTTTCTGCATCAATTGAGATCATACAGTTTTTTTTTTCTTTTATTAATGTGATCTATCACATTGATTGGTTTTTGAATATTGGACCACCCTTGTATCCTAGGAATAAATCCCACTTGGTCATGGTGAATAATCTTTTTAATATACTGTTGGGTCCTATTGGCTAGTATCTTGGTATTTTGACATCTGTGTTCATTAGGAATATTGGTCTGTAATTCTCCTTTTTAGTGGGGTCTTTGTCTGGTTTGGGGATCAAGGTAATTCTGGCTTCATAGAACAAGTTTGGAAGTTTTCCTTTCATTTCTATTTTTTGAAATAGCTTCAGTAGAGTAAGTAATATTTCTTCTTTAAATGTTTGGTAGAATTCCCTTGGGAAGCCACCTGGCCCTGGACCAGGATCTTTTTGGGAGATTTTTTATTACTGCTTCAATTTCCTTGCTGGTTATGGGTCTGTTCAGGTTTTCTAGTTCTTCCTATTTCAGTTATTAAGTAACTTACTCAAAGACATACTATTTGGTTAATTAATATACCTTAAACATTTTCAGTATAAAGAGAGATCCATAAACAAAAGCATTTTATCCCATAACAAATACTGTCCTATATAGCTCGTAAAAGAGAGCCATCTTTGAAGGGAGCCATCAGCTCCAACATCCATTCATCTTCTATTCACAGGGAACTCAGCTTTTGTCTCCCGTGGAAACAGTGGTAATACAATAGATGGTGGTTTCTGCCTTGTGGGGCTCATGATTTTGTTGGGGAAACAGCAATCACTCAAATAACTCGAGTGGACTGCAGTTAGAACTTAAAAACAGTGTGAGGAAGACAAAGAACCAGCCATTTTGAGGAGGATGTGTGATTTCATTAGCATCTTCCTGAGAAAATGAGATTTCAGTTGAGAACTGAAGTATAAGTAGGAGTCACTGAATCAGGGGATTGAGAATTTGGATGAAGAGCATGCTAGGTAGAGGAACTAGCTCATTCCAAAGATGAAATGAAGATTAGCCTATCTGAGAAACTGAAACAAGCCTAGTAAGGCTGAAGTATGGTGAGGGCAATGGTCTTGGGATTCTCAGAGGCTCCCTTTTATCTGGAGGCTGCCATCCTCCTAGCATGAGGTGGAACAGAAATGATTATTCTCCTTCTGATCAGAATCCATGCAATGAACTGTCATTAAAAAACTTGACAGAATTTCCAGAAAGAAAAAAAACTTAAATTTTTCAATTATGAAATATTAGTTTTCATTATATTATTGAATCTTGGGATGTTTAAAAATAAGACCAAGGGACTACATTGAAAATACTGGAAAATTAGTTATGGCTGATTGCTTTTTTCAACTAACTTTAATAAACAGAGTGGGATTGAAATAAATGAAAATATTGCTATATCATGTCAAAAAACAGTAGTACTGTAATGCGGACAATTTGATGACCTGAGAAATCTATGTGACATAATAGTATCTATGTGGCCCAAAGTGTAGTGGAGATTAGCAGTTGTAGTCAGGGTCCTGGTGGGAAACAGACCACTTACTTCAAAGGCTAACTCAGGAGTTTAATGAAAGGACTATTTATAGCAGTGTACACCAAGTTAGGGAACCCACAAGAGATGGGCAGATGATGACACACCCAAGGACTAGTGGGAAATCAGTGCCACACATAGACCTGAAGAGACATGGGTGTACTGACTGTATTTTCTTATTTTCTGTATTATTTATTTATGGCATCTGAGGCCTTAATCCTGGAGCGATTGCACCCCCAAGGGCTGATTTCTAGAGACAGCAAAAGACTCTCCCACCTTTAATAGGCAAACAAACCAATCCAGAGCTTGTACACAACCATCAGCTCAAATTCTTACTTACCAAGCCAATATTTCCCCTCTTGGAAATTCACCCCCTTCCCTTCCAGGGCCAGGTAATAAACAACTAAGGACCATCCCTAGAGCCCAGAGCATGTTGAAATTATTCAAGGTCTCCAATCCTAAATTTACTTAGCATGCCTATCTTGCCTCACCCCAACTTCGTGAAAACCCCAGTGAGGTTTCTGGGCCATCCCTTGCCCTCACTCTCGTGACCTGCTGACCTATTCTGTTCCCCCATCTGGCCCTGTGTGGTGTGTATTGCCTTCTGTTTCTAAGGATCTGTAAGTATAAACTTCTCTCGTGGCAGTTATTTCCATGTCCCCATGTCTTATAATACTTGATTAAAATAAGTTCCAAACACATTTTAAGCGTGACTCGTAAGGAGTTATTCTTGGAATCTATGGAGAGTTACAGCCACTGAAGAGGGGCCATTCAACAGGAACCATGGATTTATGGAGGGGGTTGCAGCTCCTGTCAAGCTACAAATAGTCTGAGAGTCAGGAGAATAAATACCCAACCTCTCTTTTCCTCATCTCTGATCTACTGGCTGGGCTTCTTAGAAACAAATGTCAAATTAAAGCCATGGCCCAATGAAGTCCAGGTGATAAAGACTTATAGAGGTCTGTTCCTTTGGCACAGAGCAGGACAGAGAACAGTGGAAAATGAATGAAGAAGTAGCACATGGGTGAAGAACGTGTCAGTGGCTATCTCATGAATTCCAGCCATGAAGGCTGTTCTTGCAATAGTAGCACCAAAGGGATTTTGAACATAGCATAGATCTGGCACATGGAAGTGCATTGAAAAGAACAAAACTCATTGTCAATTTAAATGAGCCCTAATGCTCCCTTAATCTCCATTGATGAGCTATATTGTGGAAAAGTCACGGACAGTGCAACTATTTCACTAGTATTTCCATCTCCAATCACTCACATTTCTGATCCACCTTGTTACCTTTCCAGAGCACTTGTCAGACGATGTGACTTACTTCTTCAAAAATTTGCAAGGGCTGCTCATTGCCTTAAGAAGCAGGACCACTGATGTTCTCCACCTGCCTGGTCCTGCACTCAAGACTCATGCTTAGCCTTTCCACCCCTTCCCATTTGTTTTCCTTGTCCTTGCACACTGAATTCCTCTTTATTCCTTAAGCATGTTGAACTCTTTCAAAGTGCAGAATTCTGAAAACCTTTGCATATGCTGTGCCTACAGTTCAACTTATTTTTTCTAATCTTTGCCTGATAAACTCTTTTAATGATTTAGCTCAAATACCACCTCCTCCATAACATCACTACTCTTTTCCCTTCCCATAATAAACAGTCACTCCCCCCTTCCTCCATAGTACTTTGCTCAAACATCTATTAACAGTGCATACTGCCTTGTATTATTTAACTAATCAGCTTTTCTTTCTTTCCTGTTTGTTAGGAGGCTTAAGCTTGTGTCATTATACCCAACAGAGCTGTAGGGGGCTCAAAAGTTATTTACTTGAATAAATAGACAAGTGAATTAGTGAGTGACTCAATTCACATTTATGAAATAGTCCAACTCCACTAGGAAATTAGAGATTTAGTTGGGGATTTGGAAATCAAGAAGGAGGGAAAGGAGACAAGTAATTGAGTATTTTTAGTGTAGTGCTGGCTGCTGGTAGACTGCCATCTCTCAACATTCATGAGCTGGAAGGCCCCAGGGATTGAGAAAGGGACAACTCAAGGATGGGAGTTAAGTATAGGGAGAGAACCAAGAAGAGGCCAAAGAAAGAGGATGTACACTGCTTAAGGCAGTGATGTTCAAGCTTCAAGTACTACTTAAACATTTTTGCCACAGTTGTGTACCACTAGTGTGCTATTAATATTTTTCTTTAAATTAACATACTTTAAAAATATTAATTAAAAAGCCTACTTGCTACCATAATGGAAAACCAGTATGTCTTTTTTTATAGTTGCTCATTCTGCTTTATTTATTTATTTATAATTTAAATTTGATTAACCAACATATAGTACATCATTAGTTTTCAGCTGTAGTGTTCAGTAATTTATCAGTTGCATACAATACCCAGGGCTTATCACATCATGTGCCCTCCTTAATGCCCATCATTCCATTACCCCATTCCCTCACCAACCTCCCCTCTAGCAATCCCTTAGTTTATTTCCTAGAGTTAAGAGTCTTTTATGGTTTGTCTCCCTCTCTGATTTCTTCTCATTCAAAAACCAGTATGTCTTGCCCAAATCAGCAGGTAATGATAAAAATAAACATAAAAGCAGAACCTTATTGCTAATTTCAAGCTGGACACTGCTACCTACTGAAATTCAGAGCCTGAGACCTAAGCCCTCTTACTTAAAAAGATAATCTGGCAAGCCTTTGAAGGTATTAAGAACACATATGTACTAAACTAATACTTTCTCCTGTAAATGATCAGAAAACTTAAATGTAAATTGAGAAGAATGACTCTCATAGTGGGAGTCAAAGGCTTTCTAGTTCCCTGGCCACATGCCATAAAGTCAACTTGTGAGCATACACGTTCTGGATCATGCTGCTCCTGGGTGGTCACTGCCCTTCTCTCTAAGCCAAGGTTAATAGGCTTCCCTAGAAACTTCACCACTGATGATACTGTTTCTATGTAAAAAGACATTCCACATACCCCTGCAGCAGTTTCCTAAGGAACTTTCTGAAAAGAGGAATAGTCAGAAGATACCTTTTGGTTTCCAGCTCCTAGACCTAGCCCAAGTCCTTTGTCTTCCATGAGCTTCATTTTCTTTAACTGTGAAGTGTGCGTGATGATACCCGTCCAATTGTATTCACAATGCCAAATTAGCAAGTACACCTAAAGTGCTGTACAAAATGTGTTGAATTAGCAATTGGCAGCAGGCAGCACATAGGAAATATTATTTGTTAGTTTTGGATTGTTGATTTGAGTGACTATCTGGAAATTATATAGAAACTTTCACAATCATTTATTTATTTACTATTAAGTATTAGATGTGTACAGTTGAGCACATACCCATCTTCAAGATGTGATAGTGGTTAACATTTTATCATATTTGCTGCAGATTGGTTTTTAAGAACCAATATCTTCAAGTTATAATTAGAGCTTTCTTTCTATTCAGCCTAACTACGTTTTTTCTCTCTATATAAAATATTTTATACATTTGCTATGTACATATTAAGTCATAGACATTTTAGATTATTTTACTTTGTATGTTTTTTTTTTTAGATTTTATTTATTTATTTTAGAGAGACACAGAGAGAGAGGCAGAGACACAGGCAGAAGGAGAAGCAGGGAGGAGTAAAAGGAGGCAGAAGGCGGGGAGAAACAGGGAGGAGCAGAAGGCAGGCAGAAGGAGCATGCAGGAAGCCCAATATCGGACTCGATCCTGGGAATCCGATCAATGCCCTGGGCCAAAGGCAGACACTTTAACCGCTGAGCCACCCAGGCATCCCACTTTGTATGTTTTTAAAACTTAAATAAGTAGTATACATTGCATATACTATTTTGCTATGTGCCTTTTTCATTCAAAATTTTATTTTTGAAATTTATCCATATTCTCTATTTATCTGTAATGTATTATAAGTGCTACATATTATTCCATGTACAAATATACTGTGTTACTTATGTAATCTCAAATAATGGAAACCCACCACTCCATTCTTTACTCTAACAGATATGCAGAGTGTATACCCAGAATATTGCTACTCTATTTATTTCTAGTGTGTGTATTTTAGTGGAATTGCTAAATATTGTATATATGCCTTTAAGTTAATCACATATTGCCAAATTGTTTTCCAATTATAATAATCTGTGCCTTTTTCTATGAGTATATCAAGAGAAGAGGTATACTCTGAGTGGTGGTAACAGGTAAGGGAAGTGGGAGGCATTGATGGGTAGATAAATTCTTGTGACAAGAGCCTTCCTCTGATTCTTCTTGGTCTCCCAATAAGCATCTTCTACTATGGCTATTATTTCTTATATTTTCCCTTTCCTGCATGTATTAAACTACCATGAGATTTCATCTTGGCTTCTGCTCAGATGGTCACAGGTGTACTGAATCCCCAGCTGCAACACTTCCCCACTACCTGAAGACAACTTTTGGAATAATGGGAACAGTTAAGTTCCATAGGCACGTAACCAATTGTGGATGTTACATTAGAAATCTATTTCTTAACGTGGTATCAACCTTACTCTGTAACAAGGGGAATCCAGGTATTTTCCGCAGGGCTCTTCAACCAAAGAAGCTACCTGTACTTACTGTTCCTTAGAGAATAATTTTTCACTGTCAGAATAATAAAATGCATTTAGTATTCAGAATCAGGATTGCTTTCTACTGTCTCACCCCCACCCCCATGTCACTTAATGGTCATAACTCCAGACCTTTGGGGAATCTTTTATCTTTGCTCTACATTAGTAGTTCTTGATCTTGGTTGCACACTGGAACCATCTTGGGAGATTTTAAAAACATATATTTATGGACAAGCCCCATTGCTGGAAATTCTGATTTAATTGGTTTGGAGTATGGCCTGGGTATGGGGAGTTTTAAGAAATTTCTGGATGATTCAAATAGGGAGCCAGAACTGAGAACCACTTTTCTAGAGTTTCACATTTTCTCTTGTGGCTAAGTTCCACATTATTATCTCTTCCAAAATATCTTACAAAACATTTTGATTTCTCTTGCTTTGTTTCTTATAATGAAGCACAATGTTTCATATGGAACATTTTCTTTTTTTTAAATTTTTTTTGTTATTTATTTATGATAGTCACACAGAGAGAGAGAGAGAGGCAGAGACATAGGCAGAGGGAGAAGCAGGCTCCATGCACCGGGAGCCCGACGTGGGATTCGATTCCGGGTCTCCAGGATCGCGCCCTGGGCCAAAGGCAGGCACCAAACCACTGCACCACCCAGGGATCCCCATATGGAACATTTTCCCCAACAAAATGACAACACCTCTGCCTTTAAATTTTCTTTAGTTCCTATCCCAGCTCTGTGTACATAGTAGGCACTTAATGAGTATCCAGTGGGTCAATGTTCTGGAGATCACAGAGTAGCATCCATTCTCTTCTTCCTTCCAGTTGGAGCAAGCCTCCCATTCCAGAGGGAGCAGAAAGCCAGAAGGTCAAGAAGATAAATTGGTTTTGAGAATGTCAACATGAAAAATGAGAAAACTACTTTTAACAGTTGGAAACCTATTTAAACTCCTAATCCTCTATTAAACCTGTTTGAAGACAGCCTGGAGAAACTGATGCTATAGATACTTCCATTTACCATCCAGATGTACAAAATAAATAATGGAATTTGAATCAGCTGGAGAAGCTGCTGAGCCCTAACACCTGATGAGATTCTTTTATTCATTTTTCCCCTGGGAAAACTAATTACAGCAAACTGTTTCATCAAACTGTCCTGGAGAGTGGTTGTATTTGGTAGTGCCACTCTTGGAGAGAGGGAGTTTACTTGATAAAAGACTATGATCTCAATTCTATTACATTAAGGTAACAGAAACCAATTGCTTGTGTGTGGTGGTCATAGGGGCTGTTGTTATAAATAAGCCTACAGGAGAAGGAAAATATAACTGTTTAAAGAACCCTTGACCCAATCTTCAAAAGCTTTATGTGTATAATTGTTAGAAACGGTTTATTGTTATATGTACTTGACACTACGTTGGCAGGTTTCAGATACATGTTTTTTTTTTTTCCCTTAAATTTTCACGGTAATGTTGAAAGTCAGGGAGAGAACAGTAGAAATAAACAGAGACTCAGAAGTTACTTGTTCAAAGTTGCATAGGTGCTCAGTGTGAGAACAGACATAAGATTTCAGCTAATTTATTTGCTTTTCACCTTTTATTATGGTGGAAAAAAAAAAGCCCAGAGCTTTCTTAGGAATATAGTACATGTGTATATTTTGTTCTTTTAAGCTATACAAAGGTATATGTGGATTAAAATCCCTGACTAAAGAACAGTGAATCAAATGAGCACCACCCAGAGGGTACCAGTGAGGGCAGGGCTTTTGTGACCCATGCTTTTTCTTTTTCTTTTTTTTTTTCCTTTGGGGCCTGAGGCACCGAGGGAAGGAGATCTCATTTCTACTGGACACTAACCCGGACACTGCATTTGATTCTACTCCTGGTGTTTGCACTTATTGCAATACAGCTCCTGTCTTGGCGATGGCTGCTTCAAAGTGTCTGCTACATTTTGTCACCATCATTGGGCTTTGCTTTATCCCTGTTCCCTCATACCTGGATTACAGCATTAGTCTTCATGTCGGGTCCCTTGATTTCATTTTCTCCCTCTTCTTCATTCTCAGGCCAGAGACTTCTCTCTTTAATGCCACTCTCTCTCTCTGGGTCCCTCACCTGCTTCCAAACCTGCACTGGCTCCTGTCACATCTCATTGCTCTGACTCACCTGCAGGTTCCTTTTCTTCTCTGTACATAGTAGCCACCTCCCAGGTGTGCCTTCTGTTTCAGTCTGCCAGGTTCACACTCTGTATTTTCTGCCTTCATTATTCCTTCCATCTTCTCCCTTCATTTCTGGACACTCCTCCTCATCTCTTTCTCCTCTGCACATAAAAGTCCTACATGTTTCCAATTTCTATTACACAAAGGTTCCTTTGCTGATCCATCCCTCACTCTTAGAATTTGTTCCTAAATATTCTGTCTTCTATTGTTCCTCATGGTTCTCATTTGTGTTCATGGTATGTTTTCCATAGTGCTGAGCAATCAGTAGACAGTCAATAAACTTCCAGTATTTGCTGGGAAACAGGGAGAAGGTGAGGTAAAATGTGTTGTAAACCTATGAGATTTCCTTCAACTCAGGAAGAAAAACAAACAAACAAAGATAATTACATATGGAATGATTTTATGCTGCTAGTCAGTGTTTCAGAAAATGTTCCTCTTCAAGGATAGCTTATCAGCCTAAAGACAGATGACGGAATATGTTGATCTGTTTATTCATTTGGTCAGTCATCCATGCTCCTTTGTCTTCCAGAACATGAGGCCAGTTGACCCAGTATTCCTTACATAGTGCATCATTTCCACACTGATTTGAAATAACCCTTTTATCATCCACTAACATCTCATTTGTCCGAGTTAGTATCTTTCTGTGTTAGTGCTCCAGTAGCTATTTGACTTGGTTCAATAACTGTTAGAGAAAAAAAAATTCCTGTAGTTTTTCTTATTTTTAAGATTATTCTTGGCTCTATTCATCCATTAATTTTTTTTGCTTTTTATTTATTTTTATATTTATTTATTTATTTATTTTAATAAATTAATTTTTTATTGGTGTTCAATTTTCATCCATTAATTTTTGAGATAAAAATTCAAATTTACTATGATAAGTTAAAAAATTCTATTCAGGTTTTGATTGGAATTTTATTAAAACTGTACATTTATTCGAGGGAGAGTTAACATCATCACTTACAATAACCTCCTTCGAGAACATAGTTCGCGTCAGTGTTTATTCAAGATTTCTTTTATACTTTCAGACACACAAATGTTTAGTTTTCTCATTGTAAAGTGGAGACAATAGGATCTACCTCGTAGGATATTGTGAAGGTTGTGATGACAGCCATAGAACCCAAATACGCCCTGTACATATTAAGTATTCAGTAAATGTGAACTTTCATGATGTTTATCAGAGTGAGGATGATGTCTCTTAGTAAAGAATGATCATTTGCTTTTATAGTACCTGCATATTTCTCATTCACCCTAAGTGCTTAATACCCTTATTGTGAGCAGATCATTTATTTTTCATATGATGATTTACAGCTGGTTACTGCTAGCAAAGAGAGAAACATTTTACTTTATTAAACACTTATTTTTAGCTGGACGACTTACTAAACTCTTATGGGTTCCATTAGTTTTCAGTGGATGCACCTGTATTTTCTAGGCAAAAACTGCAACAGCAGCAAAAATACAATGAAATAAAATGGATATTTTCAATAGTTCTATTTCTTAACCCACTTTGTTTTTTACATTTTATTTCATTGACCTGAATTTATAGATCAATGTTAAGTGATGGTGATAATGAGGATAGGGATTCTCATTTTATCCTGCTGAGAATGTACTATTTGATTCACAAAGGAGTACATATTGTACAGCTTATGAGTGGAATATTAAGAGCTTTGCTTTTAGGAGGGGAGAGTATCCTGTGTTCAGATAAATTAGGATAATCTACTAAATTTAAGCAATTTTGCTTATTACAAGACTTTTTGAAAGCAGTAGGCACTGTGTACCTAAGGGTAAGACTATAGACTGCCGAATTTCTCGAACACATCTGACACATATTGACCCTTTTCTTTCATTGCACACGTATCAGTATCTCCTAAAGCAGTGTCTTGTTATATACCAGTTTGGGCATCATCGCCCTGATGATTGACTCCTCTGTTGAGAGGTGCACTGAAATGGGCAAGCTTTACAATTCTTACAAAGAGCCTTACTCCTAACATAGAAAAAAATGTGGAAGTAAACTTTAATAAATGGCTGAGATCTAATGAAAGCTTTCAGGGTGAAATAGTCCAAAGCATGGATTCTGGAGTCGCACTACCTGGGCTTAAGTCCCAGGGCATCTCTTGTCAGTTGTGTGACTTTCAGCAAGGTACTTGACTTTTTAACACCATCCTCATCTATACAATGGGGATAGTAATTTTACCTATTTCATTGATTAGCAATGAGGCTCAAATGAATGAATGAGCAAGGCCTGAATATAGTAGGAACTATATTATCAATAATTAGACATTAAATAAAAATAGAATAATGCATCTAGCCCCACAGGATGAGATCCTTAGGTATTTTCCCATAATAATGAACAAGTTAGAACCCCTGTATTCTGGGTATCACTTCATCCTTCCCCCTCCATCTTCATCCAGAGAAAAAGAAAGGAGCAGGAATATGCTAGATTCCCTGTATAAGTCATCCCTGCAAATCAAGACCATCTTGCTTGAAATGAGTGACAGGAATCCCCACTCTGGACTAGCTGACAGAATGAAAAAAATTTCCATTTGATCCAAGGTTATCCTGTATGGACTTTCTGTCCTTGGGCAAGGGACTTTACCAAGTTGGAAACCTAGCATTTATCATAATTTTGAGTATTTGTCTTTGCTCTTTACATTATTTGCTTTAATATTCTAGAACTTTATTTGGAGAGGAATTTTGTTTTCAAAGTAGTCACTTCTTTTACTTATCCTACTGTTCCCCCCCCCCCCCCCCCCCCCCGGGGATTTGTGTTTGTTCTTCTACTTATTTTCTTCTTAATTCCTTTCTCTTGCTTTCTTTACTATTTCATCTTTGTTCTTTTCCTTATTTGAGTTCAAGGCACAATTTAATTTATTTTCCTTGTTTTTGGTTTACTAACAAAACAATTTAAGTTTATGATAACGCCTCTCAATATGGCTTTTCTTGTCTGTCCCTTTAGAATCGATACATAGAGTTATTCATGTCTAATATCTATAATTTCAGTGTTGAGTTCTTCATTGACATTAGTATTTTTATAACAGTAAAGGTGTTTGTTTGCTTCATTATGAGTTTTTTCCTTCAATATCCATGTGGTCACTTATTTTTGTTTAAACTTTTGTTTCCATTTTATTAACTCTTGTCAGAGACCATGTCTTGTGCATGTCTGACTGGAAGAATTTATTGAGATTTCCTTAGTGACTGAATATACAATGTACTTATATTTTACAAATGTTCCACAAATTCTTCAATAAAATGTTTATTTTTCTTGGAAGCATTTGTAACGTTTCCTTTTCCAGTGCAACTCAAATCCGATTTATTACTAAACTCTGTTGGATTTACCAAAAATTTATTTCATGTCTGCCTCTTTGTGGAAGCTTCCATTGCTCCCACCACCCTCTAAGCAGCTACTATCTTTCTCTTGGTCCATTGGAATAGACGCCTTCCTCCTGCTGTGATTCTTGTTCCTTCCCAACACACTTTCTACCTGCCAGCCATGTGACTTAAAGAAATGAATCAATTTGCACCCTTCCCCTAACAGGGTGAATGTTCCTTTTTGTATCTGCTCTCAGGACAGAATTAAGACCTGAGCATATTGCAGAGCTGTCCCCTTTCCTCTTGCTTATATTCAATCTGGCCACAGAAGCACCTGCCTTCTTTTGGTCCTTAAACATACCAAACTTTCCCCTTTTTTTGACTCATGGTACATGGTGTCCTTCTGCCAGGAATGGTCTCTGTGTGTTTGCCTGCCCCTGGCCTTGTCCTTCTGACAGGCCTTCCCAAGCCACCTAATCTAAAGGAAATTGACCCCTTGCACTCCATATTCTCTTTCCCTGTACCCATACATTCCCCTTATAGCATTTATTGCAATTTGTAATTGAATATTAATTGGTTACTTGTTCAGAGACTATCTCTTCTACCAGGTGGAAAGCTCCAGGAGTGCAGGATCTTTATTTATGACCCATAGCAAACCTATTGCTTAGCAGAATTCCAACGTATATTAGTCTCTCAAAAATATGCTGAATGGAAGAACGATTTGTACAGAGCACAGAGTATGATATGTTTCTTCAAATTTAGTCTTATTATTTTTAGTATTCAGAACATATATCCTTATTTATTTGTTCTTCTTCATCAGTCAAGTATAGAGCAATAAGTATTAAACTTCCCACTACAATTGTGTTTCTGTCAATTTCTTCTCACATTTCTGGCATATTTCACTTTATGTATGCTAAGGTAATGTTGTTCAGAGCATAAGTGTTTTTTGACTGTTATAATTTTGTATGATTTAGATCTCTATTGGTTGTAACCAATAGAATCAAATGTGAGCTTGTAGCAGCAGACCACAAAAAAGGAGGTTTACAATGTTGCAGGGGCAGGAATGTAGCAAGGCCTGAAGATGTCTGTATGTGCATGTATTTTTTTTGTGTGTGTGTGCACCTTTGATTGATGTTTAAGTCTATGAAGACCTTGAACTTGCTCAGAATACAATGTATATTGATTTTACTTTTTTTTTTTTTCTCAATGATTATGACATGGATTCTTCCTACATCATGGGCAAAAGCCTGGTAAACATGGCCATCTTAGGAGGGGATTTGGTGTTCACACTGTATCTTGTCTGTGTTTGGTGAAGTAGCCTTTCTGTAGTCTAACCCTTTATTTATACTTGACCAATCTGTCTGGCTAGATTTCCAGAGGTCACTGACCAGCGGCACTTGGCCTTTGTCTTCCTACCTACTCATCCTAGCTGTGTAATTGGGCAAAGGCTCGGTTGGCTTTCTGAAAGATACTATCATTTTTTCCCCAATGTTGTTGAACTATAGTAGCAAACAATACCAAAGAGCTTATCTCTCATCTGTTCTACAGCCCATTCTCACTTTTGCTCATCAACCCTAATGGGAGTATGTGATCATGGGAAAGGGTTCCTCCCCTTTCCCTCACTCAAGGCCATGCCCCTGCCACACTGCTGACTTTCTGCCCAGTATAGCAACCTTTCAACCCAGACTCTTTCAGGATTGCTCCTCCATTAAAATGCTCTTTAAAACAAAGTTTTGAGAGTTCCCTATACATTATATTTGGGAGATATCATGATTGAGTGGTATCTGAGCCTGTGGTTCCAGCAAAGAGCACATTATAAAATCACCCCCGCCCCCCTCCGACTAGCTGTGCTCCAGAAAGCAGCTAACTGCAAAGAACCACCCTTCCCTGTGTGAGAAGACTCCCAATGCCCCTTGTTTATCTCTGAATAGGCCAGGCACAGCTCCTCCAGATTCCCATTCTCTGCCTCATAAATGATTAGCTAAACTGTCTTCACTGATTAATCAGAACAAAATGCTTGTTAACTACACTTTAGTTAAGATTTGTTCCTTCTCTTAGCTCTCAAACCTTTTATCCACCCTCAGGCTGAGCCATCATACAGCTCATTAAGGGCCCTTAAAGGACAATGGGCTGACCTCAGGGTAAAATATTCCGCCATCGTGCTACCTTTTCATCCCACTTGCCAGGATCGCACACTCTTCAATCAGCTCTGTCTGGCTTCTGTCCTAAAGCTCTCCGTTTTCTACCACTAATGACCTCCATGTTGTCAGATTTGATGGACTTTTCTCAGTCCTAATATTCTCTAGCTCTTGGTAGCATTTGGTACAGGTGGCCACTTCCTCCTCTCTTCTTGGAATGTTAACTGCTTTTGGCCTCCATGAAACCATATTCTTCTGTGCTTGTTCCTGCTCATCTAGCAGTGACTTCTGTCTCCTTTGTTTTCTGTTCCAATGCCAGTGTTATTTTGTAAGGCTCAGATCTTCTCATGCTTTATACTTTCTTGAGATAACATTCATTTCTACTCCTATAAATATTATATATTTGTCTGTGATCCTCCAATTTCTTTCTCCACTACATATTTCTTTCCTGAACCCTAGATCCATATATCTGATGCTTGAAATCAATTTTGTCTAAAATGAGTTTCAAACTTCAAATATCTCAAGTCAATTAATTTTTATTTTCAATTGTATGTCTCTGATGGTCCCTCATTCATTTCATCCACTTTGTTGCATAATCTGCAAATTTGCACCTCTCTTTCCTCATCCTCTCTTCAAATCCATTGCCAAGTGTTGTGCCCAAGATTGCGAATCCGAGAAACCACCAAGGAGCTGACACCGATGCAAACACACAAAGGTTTATTTACAAGCTCGAGCTTGGGTCCAAGTATATACAAGCTCGAGCTTGGGTCCAAGTATACCCGACACAGCAGAGTAGGGACTTGGACCCCGAGGTGGGTTTCAGCTTAGTTTTTATAGGCTGGTCTAGGGGGAATCTTCAGAAGGGGTGGAGGAATATCTCAAGTTTTGTTTACATTTTGATATGGGGCTTTCAAGGGCGTTGAGCTCTATTCTTATTCTAATAGGGACTTCCTGCCCTTGGCTTGGGCTTTGTTCTCATTCTAATAGGGGCTTTCTAGGACGTTAAGCTGTAAGCTGTTTTCTTCCTGTAACTGAAGTAAGGTAAAGTTCAGCTCTTATTCACAGGGGTCTGGGATGGCTGCACTTGTGATAACACTGAACTCAAAGTGGAATGGCCTTAATTTTCTCGGCCTCCACACCAAATCCTGTTTGACCTCAGGTCATGTCCTGGGTCAGTCCAGTTTTCTCTGTTCTCCACTATAACATTCAGAGTTCCAACCACCATTATCTATCATACAAGTTGCTGCTGTAGCCTCCAACTGACTTCCCTCAGCCTGTCATATTGCACATCCAGTCAGTTTCCCATTCGATGGCCAAAGTAAGCTTTTAAAATCTCCTGATCAAAATATATTAAGGATGCCTCTGGCACTTGAGTTAGAAACCATAATCTATAGCAGAGTTTTTTCAGTCTCAGCACTATTGACATCTTGTTCTGGATAATTATTTGTTATAGGGCACTGTCCTGTACTTTCGAAGAAGTTTAATATATCATTGGCTCCCACCCACCAGATGCCAGAAGCATCCTTGGTCTTCCTCCTCTCCTCCATCCAGTGGTGACATCAAAAATTCTCTAGATATTGGCAAATGTTCCCGGGAGAAGGGAGCACAAACACCCCTGGTTGAGAACCACTGATCTATACCACCTATAAGGCTCTGCCTTCTCTGTGGCTGCTGATTTCTTTTTCTTCATGTAATGCTTTGTTATTGTCTTTGACATCTTTTTCATCTATCAAAATTCGGCTCAAGGCCTATCACATGTCAGATCTTTCATGGGCCCTTTCTGAGATTTCCCAACACACAAAACTGTCTCCCAGCAAAATACATGGCTCCCTCTCTTGTCCTCTTCTAGCTTCCCATTTATACTCCAACTACAACATTTATCATTTTGTGTTCATCACAATTAGTTAGATACATATTTTTCTTCTGACTTTTGAATGACATACCCAGGATAGTACCTAAGATATTTGGAACATAGTAAATTTTAACTGAATCATTTTATTCTCTTTTTTCTGAAAAAAGTTGCATTGCTCCTATCCCTCTTGCCATTCTGTTTCCGCAGACATGGAGATGTACTTTTGCTGTATTCCTTTTTGAGCCAGCTCTTTTCCTGACGGGACTTCCTCTTCTATCTACTTTTAATTTACCGCCTCCCCCGCAAAGAGGTTTCATTACTAGTATTTCTGCCTCTAACACCAATACTCAAAGCCACTTATTTGGCTATTCTGCAAAGTAGAAAAGCCACCAGGAAACTAAGTGGTCCAGGGTCACTTGGCTTATCTGAGGCAAAGCTAGCCCTCAAACAGTCTGCGATCCATGGTTCCTACACTGCCTTCCTAACAGATGGTCTATTGGAAAGGACAACTGAGACCAAAAATAAACCTGTAATGGCTTATTAAGAGGCATTTATAGAGAGAGGGAACACACTTCCCCATGTCCAACAAAGTGATAAAAGCTGTAACTTGCAGTTGTATGAAACTTTTTGAAAACATTTTATCTTACCTCTGCTGCACAGAGTGTTCCTTATGGCCAACACTCAACCTCCTGGTGCAGTGAAAATATGCCTGCTGCTGGGATGCTGTTTTTGAGGTTTTGAGAAGAGTTCTCTGTTTTCCAAAATTCCTCTCCTTGCTGACCAAAGGACAGTAGACACATGGCTTTGAGTGCTTTTCTGTGGTCTGTAGCCAAACAAGAGAACTGGCCATAATTTAAATGTGAAAAGCCCCTGCAGGAGGCCTTGACTGATACATGTTCGCATGATTTGAAGGACTAAATATATTTGAAGCCTCCTTTAAAGAAAGTTCACTGTTTTTTTGGTCAAGAACACGTTTTGGAAGGAGGTTTGGATATAGAATGAAACGTACCTCAGCCAGAGTTTAGAAGAGAGAAAACAGCAAAAGAGGAGAGTGTGAAGACCCAGATATCTCATTAACACAGTGGAGAGGGATCATGGTGGTGTCCCTAGGGACAGGATATAAGTCCCCAGGACCTAGTGAAAATGAGCAAGGAAATAAGAAACCACCATTCACAGTTGTGGCTCCAGCTTGAACCTAGAAATATGAGATCCTATGAAATGGGGAAATGCAAGTTCAGCCAGACACCATTTCAGCCCTCTGATGAACTGTTCCTATTGCATTTGTGAACAAGTACTTTAAGAATATCTTGGCATCTAGAGCCAGAATTTTATATTTGTTAAATCATCACATACAAATAAGAAATGGGTATTAGAAGGCACTCCATTATTTTGATACACTATCTGTACACATTTAGTTTCCTCTTTATTCATCATAATTTGAAAAGAAATATTGTTTTAGGGGATAGAGCTCACCGTATATTTGTCACAGTGTTGTTATTCTCAACATCTGCATGTGTAATTAAAGAGAGAAAAAAAGATAGGTTATCTCTTCTCGTTTACGGAAAGAACAGAATGAGAGAAATTATTTTTGGAATTGATGAGATGATGTTTGTTAATGGTTTAAAATAGGATTAGAAATGAAGATAGCCACAAACTTTATTCTAATCTTGGCCTATGAAATTGTTGTCCGGAAGTATATGCCAAACCAGGAATTTTACATTACAACTGTTTGAACTCACAGGAACTTTAAAGTTAACCTATTAACAAGTAAAAAATTTAATTACACACACACACACACACACACACACACACACACACACACATACTTTTTTCTCAATACAGACCACCAGAATCAGGGATTTATAGGTCATTGAATAAGGATATACAAGAGATATAAGATAAAAAAAAAAGAGATATAAGAGGGCTTTTTTTATTGTTGCTGTTGTTTGTTTGTTTATTTATTTATTTATTTATTTATTTATTTATTTATTTATTTATGAGAGACGCAGAGAGAGAGAGGCAGAGACACAGGCAGAGGGAGAAGCAGGCTCCATGCAGGGAGCCCGATGTGAGACTGGATCCCAGGACCCTAGGATCATGCCCTGAGCTGAAGGCAGACACTTAACCGCTGAGCCGCCCAGGCATCCTGTAAAAGGACTTTTTGAAGGTCACACAGCATCTACCTTGATCTCTAATCTTTCCATTCCTCCTGCCACTTTTGTTCTACTTCTCCCTTTAGACTTGCAGTGACTGAAGAAAAACTGGGTCAAGGAAAGAAAGAAAAAAAGATGGTACAACAGGTCCTGGGGTAAAGAGTGAAGCCTCTACATCCTTCTTAGTTCCAAGTCACTCCCACTGGGATTTCCAGTTGATAGACACCTGACATGGAATGAGGCTTAGTGTCTCTGTGAGCAGGATCTGGGGTTGGGGGTAGATAAGTTTAGTATAGAACAATGGATTAAAAACAGTGCTAGACACAAAGTCATCTGATGTCTGTGACCTATCTTGTAGGATAGATAGTGAGGATCAAGGAAGCACCATTTTGGACAGCCACTTTTTTTGGAGCAAGTCTTATTATCCCAAGGATGAGACTCTGGCTCATTGTGAATCATATTATCGTGTACCAGTTTACATCATCTCCTGTGGTACCTTCTCTCCGGCACCCAGTCTTGGTACCTTTTCATGAACCCCACTTTAATTGGAGTACTTGGATTACTTGACCTCCTTTCATCATACAGTGCTGGGTACTGTAACAGAAGTCTCAGCAGGTAAATTTCTTCTGTTCTGGTATTTTTCTGTCTGTTTTATTGCCTTTTTGATTTTGACTCTCTAACCACCTCTTCATATTTACCTACCTAATATGTTCTGTGTTCCCACAAAACCTTCTTTTAAGAACAATTGAAGATGTGGGGCTAATACAGATAGCAGTAATTTTAATTTTGAAAGATAATATTCACCAAGGATTCCTTAAGGAAAGGAAATCCATTCATTTCTCTATGGTAGAGGTGTGCATTGGGCTTCTCTGGAGAGCTTTTAAAAAACACAGATTCCTGGTGCCTGCTCCGAACTTCTAAACTGGACTTTGAGGAATAAAAACCCAGTGGATTTTGAAAAATGCCTAGAATTAGTTTAGATTGTCTGAATTTTACTCCAAGACCAAAGCAATTTGTTGGAAAACTGATTACTTGAACTATATTCTTTAGTGCCTAATAGAATTGCATTTATGAAATTGTTCTTTGGCCTTATCTGCTCAGGTTGAATTGAATAGCCTTATGAAAATTGCTAATATAAAGTAAATTGGGTATTAAGGATATTGTCTACAACTTCACATACAACTTCACATTTGCATCAGACTCGTGGATAAAAATGTCTCTTAGACTTACATGCTGCAATTGAGTGGGGGCAGGAAGGGAGGCAGAAAACAATTATTTATCTTGAGAAATTTCTATCTTTTGTGCTCAAAATTATCAGGTTCCCTCTTTTCTTCATAGTCTACTACAAAATTCCCAAATTAAGTTCAAGTTCAAAGTAACCCATGTTTAGCAATTGTGTACATCCTTCTGGTGTACACACCTGTGTATAACCTTGGTTTCATTTTATTTTTCAAATTATATTTTGGGCTTCATTTCTTATTCTCTTTCCATTATTTTGAATTTGTTATTAGAAATTGCATTAAATTTTTATGGAATGACTAACAACAAAGCACAAACATACATATAACAGTGATTGCATTTTTCCCTTTTATGAAGTTCATTATTAGATGTGGGAGCAAATATTATAGACTCTAGGGTTTGAAGGAGTATAATAGATGATGGATGAAGAAACTTGAAATTAGAAATAATATCTTCATGCAAACTTTCATTAATAGATATGTATCAATTATTAACACTGTCTTTTAAATAGGATGATTACATTTATGCAAATAGTGTGACTTTTCTCCTTATCATTTTTCTCTCATAATGTCTGATTTGCTTTTACAACTTTTCTATGTTATAACTAGCATTACAATTATTTTTCTTACTTTAAAGTTGAAAAAATCAAAAGATTTTATAACGTCCACAGAAGCGTTATTCCAATATAGTGGAGGCATTCAGAAATTCCTGCTCTGGCTCTACTGTTGATCATTTAAGATCGTCTATGTCTACAAAATTCATTTAATGTTTATTAAATGCATGAAGTGTGAATGGCATTGTACCAGAGACTATGGTAAATATAGAAAGAATAATGTAGCTCCTGATCTCAAGATATTAAAACTCAGTTGGAGGGAAAGACATATGAACAAGTGATTTTAAGGAAGAACTAAACAAATAAATAGCATAATAAAGTATCAGTTCAAAATTAGCAATTATAGAAAAATTATGGTGATGTTATTTTATTTGTTGTCTATCAAGTTGATAAGGATAATATACATATCATATTTAAAACTGTTTAAGGGGCAGTGATCTGAATATATCTTAATATGCTTTTGAGTTACAGTTTCTTTACAAATATTATGAAGGACAATTCATTAATCTGTATTAGAGGTCTCAAATATGTTCATATCCTTGGACTCAATAGTTCTACCTCTATAACTCTAACCTGAGAAAATAATTGAAGACATAATCAAAGATGTATCTATGAGGCTGTATAAAGCTAAGATATTTATAGGACTTTACATGTACAATCACAGGAAACAAAGGAGAAATAATCAAGTTATTATTATTGTTTATCTCTGAATTTAAATTTTTTATACATATTGAAATATTCCAAAATTTTATGGGATAGGGTATTATGTTGATAATGAGAAAAATCCAACCATAAATCTAATTTTCAAATTCTCACCAGAGAAAGCAGTTATGGAATCCTATGTAAAGCCAGGTGTCCAGATGTTTAGAAATATCTAATTAGTAGTATCCAATTTTAACTCTGGTTTATTGCAGAAGAAAGAATGAGCAGTGGGTTTAGAGTTTGCATCCACAATCTTCCAGTGTAGCTAACGTAGTTAGAGAAACAAGATATTTCAAGTAGAAATCTCTGTAAGGGCAGCTAGTATGCACCATCTTCCAGGAGAGGAAGTGGACTTTGATCTGCTTCTTTTGCCAGAGTCATATGAGCTGACACCAGTCTACATGGGGAAGAGGGACACTATATTCTGAGTGTGGCTGTCATGCCACAGCTGCTCCTGCCATCTGTTCCGCCTTTGATTCATATTGTTTGTCATTTCCCTTGTGCCTTTTTTGTAGGCGGCTGTCCAGTGCTCATTTTTAAGTGACTTCTCTGAGACTAGGGGATTGATGGTCATAACAGCATGATTTCAATTCTATTTTACCTGGAGGGCTTCAGTTTCAGAAAAAGAAATCCAAGTCATATATCAGCAATCCATGTGAGGCTTTGAAAATTCAATTCAAGAAGTTAATCAAGTTTTTGTGATCCCTTTGTTCTGATGACCTACTTAAGTAACTTGAAGATGCTAGAGGGGATACAGTTGGCTTGAGTGTAGACAGAAGGATAGAGACATGGTTTAGATGGTACATAGACTTCAAGTGACAGCCCAGAGAGGCCTATTTTTGGGTCAAATCAGTCACTACATTTTTAGTGTCTTAATTGCTCTCAATCTCATGTTTTATTTAATTGATGGTTTTTGCCTTTTTCAGATCCTTCTTTGAAAGAGTGAATAGAGACAACTAAATTTGTTTCTTGACTAGGGTGAGGTTCAGCCACTGTCTCATTGAAATAATGTCTGTGAAGACTCCCTGGAAGAAAAGCACTGAAAGATTGTTACAGAAGGAGAGAGATTAAATAAAAAAAGAAAGAGGAGAAACTTAGAAGAGAATGATGAAATCTGAAAATAGAAAATGATATGTTAGGACAGTTTTGTCATTTGAAAGGGAAGTCAGTTGATCATTCCCTTGCTTTTAGGTCAACCAAAAGGTAGTTTATTTTTCCACTTCCTGGAGATCCCTGTTGAAAGTGTCCTGAGACATTCCTGTAACAAGCCATTTAGATATTCCCATAAAAGACCCATGGGGGGGGGGGTCTCATTTTGCCCTCCATGTCCACTCCAACTTCTGCTATGCAGGACCAGTACAGTGTCTGCTAAGATTCGCTCCAGTGCAATGTAAAACAATTTCCTCCTGATAATCACAGCATCTGCAAATAGTGTCTGCAAACATTCTTTGTGCTTTGTTGTGAAGATTGCTTTGCATTTTTTACCTTATTTAATTCTTACCACCTCTTGGGAGGCTGGCATTTCATTATCCTCACTTAATAGCAGAGGCCATTTGGACTCAGAGAATTAAGAAACTTGTGGAAAAACATTAAGTCGTAAGGGCCAGACTCATTTCAGGTTGCTCTGATCCAACAGTCATGGTTTAAAGCACAGGTTGTTTTAAGGATATGAAGAACAACTGGTTGTCATTACTACCATTTGCCAAATATTTCTGGTTCTTTACTCTTCAAAAAAATTGTTAGGATTGTATTTCCTGGCTCCTTCATGGTACAGTAGGGCCCTGCAACTAATATAGCCCATGAATTGAAAGCCTAAGGTAGTTGCTGGCATTGAGTCTCCAGAATTTCCCCATCTCAGATAAAAGGTGGCAATATTCAAGATGGTGATTACTCACTTAGCCTTTGTCTAAGAGTCACTGTGAAAATCAAAGTCCCCACTGACCCATGATGGTCAAAATCAAAACAAATGCTTTCATTTGTAATCCATTGTGATTTTAGCAGTAGAAATAAGCATATTCTGATCAGCACAAACTCTAAGATCTTGCACTTCCACACAAGAAGATCCTCTTTGTGTGATTCTTCTCTTGTGTTCCCTCTAAGGCACTAAGATCATGATTGAAAGGGTAATCTGCTCTTCTGAGAATTTACTAAGACTATAAATAGATAATTTGAAATTGACTATACCCACATCATGAAATGAACTTGATACATTTATTGAACAGCTAAGTGTGTGTTTATTGTAAGTTCCCACTAAAAACCCAGTGGTTATTGCAGAAAGGTCTCTTTGATCAGATCGAGGCAGATGTGAGACAATTATTCTATGTGAGTTTTGAAACTATGGAAACACCATTGGGATTTGGGTTATTTCCTGGGACTCTTTCCTAGGAAGACTTGTTAAATGTCAATAGCTAAGAATGTTCTAAGATATGATTTCCAAATCTAGATATATTTAGCATCATAGGGGGAGCTTTTATAGCTCCAGATTCCTAGACCCCATCCCTAGATATTCTATCACCGTGTTTGGCATGAGCCCAGGGAAACTGTATTTTAGAATGAAAGCCAAAATCTCAAATCCAGAAATTCTCCTTGGATAGTGATGACCACAGCCAAGTTGGGCTGTTTTAAAATATCCTTCCCTTCAGAAATCCCCCTGTAAACTCACTTGGAGCCCCTTGGATGAGTTCTGGTTGCCTGAAAGTTTTCAAAACATGAATTTCTTGGGGTCCCAGAGAGGAGACAAGCCTGAGGGGACTGGGTAGGAAATAAAGAGCAGAAAATACTACCTATTCCATTAGTAAAGGGGATCACTGCATAAAGATAGCTGGATTCCTTGCAGACCTTTTTATCTTCAGTCAGAAATGTACAGACAAAGCCTATGCATATTAAGCAGGAGTTTGAATCAAACAACCAGTAATTTATTTTTTGGAGGGAAGAGGAATCTATCTTATTTACTCATATATTTTTTTTAAAGATTTTATTTATTTATTCATGAGACACACACACACACACACACACACACACACACAGAGGCAGAGACACAGGCAGAAGGAGAAGCAGGCTCCATGCAGGGAGCCCAACGTGGGACTCACTCCTGGGTCTCCAGGATCAGGCCCTGAGCCGAAGGTGGCGCTAAACTGCTGAGCCACCCTGGTTGCCCCATAATTTTTTAATACTAAGAAAAACCAGTCCCAGAATTGGTAGGACCATTCTGGAAGGCAGAATTTTTCTGCAAGGACTCACATATGTGTCTGAGTGACGTGCTGCTGTCCATTTGACATGCACCTCAGAGAAATGAGGTAGCCCCTAGGCAGTTTCCAATTTCCACTTCCAGGTCACGTAATACACAGATACTAGGCTCTTCCACCTCCTTTCTTCATATCCATATATCTTAGCCATCTCCTGATTCTTTGATTTCTAGCTAAAGGCCCCTGGTCTCAGGATTTCACACTCTGACATTCCCTGAGTCCTGAAGCATGGAGCTGGTTAACTGTTATCATTGAAAATATTCTCCTTTCTTTCTTACAGATTCTCAGCTTCAGTTATTTACAAATTAATACACAGAATTAAATGATGATCAATGATGAATGTAGTTTGGACTTATGTGGATCCTTATGTTTTTCCTTTTCTTTAGGAATTATCAACCTTATAAAAAGTAATCTTATTATTAAAAGCCTATGGGGTGGCCAGGTGGCTCCATCGGTTAAACATTTGCCTTTGGCTCAGGTCATGATCTCAGAGTCCTGGGATTGAGTCCCATCCCTCTCCCTCTGCCTGCTTGTGCTCTCCGTCTCTCTCTCTCTCTATCAAATAAATAAATAAAACCTTTAAATAGGCCTATGAAATCTTACCAAAATGCTACAAAACTGTGTCTATTTTCAAGTTTGTATAGAATGGAGAGGGAAGAGAGGTGATTGTCTCATGCTCACCTGGAGCTGGTGAAGCAAATTAGCTCAGTTGAGTTATCACATTCACGTTGCCCAGTTCTATTTTACATTGTTTTGGTGTAGAATTCATCTTTTCCCCTTAATTTTCATAAAATGAAACAAAACAAAATCATTAAAGCACCCACAGAACACACCGTTATGTGTGAAAAAACTTCACTGAAGAATTGGAGGAAAGGCAGAGATCAACAGAACATAAAGGTAAACAGCTAGAAGTTTGATGGCAGTTATCTTATTCTTACAAGTGCCCAGCTGTTCCATTGCCCAAGCTTTAACTTCCTCCATGTTGTCCTACTCTCTCTCCCTTCCTTTCCTCACCCTCCCTCAAGTTCATGTTCTTTTCCACATAGAAAAATTTACCTATTACGTTTACGTAATAGGTCTTAGATCCTAATGGCCAAATCCTCCGGATCTTATTTTCTTTTTTCTTTTTTTTTGGATCTTATTTTCTATTCTCAATAGGGTAATCAAAGTATGTTTCCAAAAGATACAATTCCTTCCTTTGTAGCTGAGAGTAGCTATTAAGAATGCAAGAATATACATGTGAATAGCCCTCTACAGAAATATAAAAAAAATTATGAAGAAAACTGGAAAGACACTTTGTCAACATGAATCTCAGGAAGACATGCTGGTCACTGTTCAGGTTGGTGGGAATCTGTATGTAAAGAGCAGAAGTAACAACTAAGGAATAACAAAAAGAAACAAATCAAAACATAACATTACAGACATTAACTTCACTTTTAAAAAGGGATTTATTTATTTGAGAGAAAGAGAGAGAGAGAGAGTGAGCGAGCAGGGGCAGAGGGAGAAGGAGAGAGAAAGAATCCTCAAGCCAACTTCCCACTGAATGAGGAGACTGACGTGGGGTTCAATCCCAGGACTCTGAGATCATGACCTGAGCCAAAATCAAGAGTCAGCTGCTCAACTGATGGAACCACCCAGACACTCCTTAACTTCACTTTCTTAGGAAATTATACTGTTAGTAATTTTAAGGAACTGATGTAAACCTTCAGATATATCTAACACCTGCTATTCTATGGAAGTGTTTTTTCACCCTAATCTTATACACAAAAGCAGATATGAAATCAGACCTTGCAGACTTTCTTTGATACTATGCTTTTCTGGTAAGAATTTCCCTCTCAGCTTATGTTATAAGTTGCTGGGTTGGCTGCAAAGCACACTTGCAATGAGAAGCTTGGACCTCAAAGGACCTGATCCAGCTAGCTGTAGAATTCATCAGAAAGTATAGTAGCCTCCCTGATCTTGGCAGGTTTGAGTATCCAGGAGGTCCAATGTGGGGACTAGGGCTGGACCATAGGAGTACTAGATAAAAAATAGTCCTCAGCCCCAGGCAGATGGCAGAATGGATTGGTTCAGAATAGGAGAAAACTAACAAACTGGAATGGAAAATGAGGCCCTACTTTCCTCTGTCTGTCCCCCTGAGACAGGAGCCTAGAAAGAGTTGGATAGGGTGTGAGCACCTCCACTATATGTGCTAGGCTTAGGGAAAGGTTTCCACATTGGGAGTTGGAGAATCAAAAGCAGAAAAGGGAAGGCAGAAGTCCAGCACTATGGGTGCTAAGTGAAGGCTATGATTCAAAAGCTACTGAGCCTAGTTCCCACACACACTGCACAGGGCTCAGCCCCTGCCCAGTCTGCAGTGGTGGGACTGAAAGGCTAACACTCCTGTGCAGGAGCTGTGCAAATGGGGCTGACTTGGGAATGACACAGGTGGGGCTTACAGGTGAAGGGCTCAGGGACTCCAGGCAAACAGAGCTAGGGAAAGCAAGAAACCATAGGACCTTGAGCTTATTCAAGAGACAGTCATTGGTTGGCTGTCTTCTCTACTTTTTCATTAACCTAGAGTTCTATTTCTCTCCAGCTTTGTCTTAGCAAAAAGGTTGCATTAGTCATACACTCTCAAATCCTGGCTCTAGAAGCTCACCTGGCTCTAGGTGTTCACCCAATTATATTTATATCCTATTAACCTGTTCTGTGGTTTCATTAGCTTGTTCATAATTTGCAGACCTTTTTTCAAATCTCTGTGATCTGACTCATGCTATTCAGTCTGCCTGGAATAATTTTTCCTCCTCCTTCTCTGTTTCCTCTTCCTCTTCCTCCTAGTCCTCCTACTCCTTTTTTCTTTCTTTGTCTGTTTTCCTCCTCCTCCTCCTCCTCCTCCTCCTCCTCCTCCTCCTCCTCCTCCTCCTTCTTCTTCTTCTTCTTCTTCTTCTTCTTCTTCTTCTTCTTCTTCTTCTTCTTTTCTTCTTCTTCTTCCTTTTATTTTTCTCCCTAAACTCCTAACTATTCTCCAAAGCTCAGCTCAACTGTTACCCATTGCTAAAAATCTGATCAAAGCCTCTCAGACTTGGGGATTATTCCTCTTTTGTACCTGAGAACATATTTATACTTCTTCCTTAGCCCTTAATGTGAAACATTAAAATTATTCTTATTACTACATTCTTGTCTCCACCGGTGTAGGAACTTGTTCACTCTGGTGCCCTCAGTCCTGAAGATACATTAAGTGTTCAGCTGAATCAAATAAACGATATGGTTATAAGGAAGTGTTTTGTTAGGAAGTTGGAAAGTGATCCTTTGAATGTCTGTACACGTTATTTTTTAAAAAAATAGTTGTTGTTTGGTTTTTATAAAAGCCATCATGCTCATTAAAGTATTAAACAGAAGAAAGCATGAAAAAATGAAAAAAGAAAAAGAGCATAAATTCCATCAACCAGAAAAAAACCAGAAGTAACAAGGTTACTCTCAGGAGAATATTATCCTGACATCTCTCTTTGCCTATGTACAGATGGATGAAAATAATTTTGTAAAATTGTATGTGATGTATTATTTTGAGTGTAATTCTAAAATTTAATTTTATTTGGATTTATTAAAAGAAAATAAAATGAAGCAGAATAAATTACTGAATTTTGGATAAACAGTCCCTTCTCAGCAGAAATATTCATCTCCAGAAATTCCTTCTAAGTTGAAGACAAAAAGATTAGGAGGAATATTACAAATTTAGAATCATTGTGTCTTGTCTTATCATGGATTTCACTTGTATATAGTATAGGCTTCCTGCTATGACAGAAAAGGAAAATGGCCCTGCCACTTATCTCCCTACCTTTTCTCTTATCACTTCCACATTGCTGTTGGTCATATTGTATTTTATTTTATTTTTAGATATTAGTGATTTTTAAAAATGTTTAAAATTTTTATCTAAATTCTGGTTAGTTAACATACAGTGTAATAATGGTTTCAGGTGTACAATATAGTGATTCAACACTTCCGTACAACATGTTGGTCACATTTTAATTTTCATTTTGTTGGGCCTTACCATATTTTTATACTTTTGTAATTAACCTAATGGAGAAATGTCCTGGTATCAATTACTCTTTAGTAGTTTAAAAAACACACATATATTTTTAAACTGAAGGTTCAATTCTTTCTTCAAAGAAAAAATACTTTAAAATCATATTTCTGAATACTTCTTATTGTATTTGATGGCTTCTCAATCTTAAAATTTCAACTACTCCTATTTGAATAATTTGTATTCGTCCTAGCTGTTATCATCTCTCAAATTAATTTAATCTCTAGTCTTTTCCCTCTGCATTCATTGTGTGAAAATACATTATGTGCAGGAAATGTCTTTTTGGAAGTACATAACCGTGTCTGTAGAAGTTCTGTGACAGTATCTGAGCATCACAGGGCTTCGGGTGTGGGTGGAGTGGCAGGGGGGCAATTTATGAGAGTTACAAGTAAAGGGAATGTAGGTTACTCATAGGTTAATCACATTAGATAGCTAGTTGACCCAGCTAGAGATCCCAGTGTGACCTTGATTGTGTTACTTAATTGTATAGAGACTCCATTTCCTTATTTGTAACATGGAGTTAATAACACAGGGTTTATTGTGCTATTATCAGCCAAATTAAGATAATATGATATGACTGACACATAGTAGGTCTTCAATATATTAAAACAAAACCAAAAGCAACTTAAGTAATTTTGAGTAGTAAGGTAGCATTATCTATGCTTATGCCAGAGAATAGAGTAGTAAGGTAGCATTATTTATGCTTATGCCAGAGAATAATCTAGTTTTTCTAAAAACAAACTTCATTTCTTTAATTTTTGTGTTAAACTTAAGCATGAGCTCAGTGAAAAGTGGCAAAAAGTTGTTTGATGCATACAGTTAATTTTGGAATGAACTAAGTGACTTAGTAAGGTAATTAGCAATAGCCAGATAATGACAGAAAAAAGGGTAAAGAACAGATACCTGAAAAGGTCCAAGTTTGCCTCAAACAGCTACATCAACACAAAAATGGATGTGAAAGTGGTTCATAAAATGTGAAGTTGGATAAAATATTTGCATTAACTTTGTCTTGTTTTGAGATGTCATGTTTAGAGAAGACCAAAAGAGCTTTGGAATTAGGCAGACTCCAGTTTGTATTTCACATTTGCCATTTTAATAATATCAGATTGCATTCATTAAAAAAAAAAAAACAACAAAACTTTATCTAGGTTTCCTTTTAGGGAGTATTGGGAAATTGACTCCAACTTTGCAAGGCTATTAGAACTAGTGTGATGTGAAATAAGTCCCCATTGTTGTTCTCCAGTAGATCAAATCATCAGTTCCAATTCCCTTGCTCTCTCTGTATTTGCAGTTCATCTGTCTAGAGGTGGGACTTGAATGTGGGCTTCTATTCTGTTTTGGCAGAAGACAGGACACAAGCAGAGACTGGAGATGCAGTGATATAATTCTATCTGCCCTCTTTTGCTTCTGTTAACATTGTCAGAAGAGCGGCCCTTGAGTAGATGCCTCTCCTTTGGGCTGGGACTTCTTCTTCTTTTTTTTTTTTTTAAAGATTTTATTTACTTATTTGAGAGAGAAAGCATGGGTGGGGTGAGGGGCAGAGGGAGAAGCAGATTCCCTCACTGAGCAGGGATCCTGATGTGAGCAGGATTCTTGATCGTGACTGAGCTGAAGGCAGAAGCCTAACCAACTGAGCCACCCAGGTGCTCCCTAGGCTGGGACTTCAGAACGAAGCCACATGTGAGGGATGGGGCCTCACCCACAGGGAAGAGTCAAACATAGACTTACAGCCTGAAGCAGAGATACTCAGTTCCTCTGGGTTTAAATTTGCTCATCTACATCCACCTGTGAGAGAAAAAGCTCACTAAGATCTTGAGAAGGTGATCAAACAGTGCTTCTGTGGTGATAGATGACTGGCATTCTCCCCCATACATGTGCTCAACATAAGTATACATGATAATTTGTATGATTATTAGTGACATTGCTATGACCATTTTTGAAGAGGAAGCTGAGCAAAGCAAGAGCATCAACAGATGGGATAGACAAATGGGCAGAGAGTGTAGTCAGACTTTTTGGAGATTACCTTTTGTGGAATTTTAAAAGATCACAAAGGATGGGGGACCCAGATTTTCATTTTCCCTCAGGTCCCTGAAATAACTTCATATATTACCTAACCTGAATCCCATAAGCATGTATTAGAATTGGTAAGATTGATAAAGGAAAAAAATCAACAAGTATGATTGTTGTGCTGCAACCAACCTGAGGTGCAAGAGAAAGCGCTGTTAGATAACTTTGTAAATAATTTTGCTCTGGCTGTACTCTTTTGATGAGTAGGAGTAACCCATGCCAGAAAGCTGGAAGGAAGATCCCATTACTGCTTATGAATCAGACGTGAGTTCAGATCTTATCTCTTCCATTTCCTTCGTAGGTGGCTTGAGCCAAAGAAATAGATACTCTGAGTCTTATATTTATAACATCTTAAGTGAATGTGTGAATTCAAGAAGATTATAGTAGTGCTTCATACAGTGCCTAGGTTTTCCTAATGAATAGAGGATGAGTGGTGAAGCATGGTCATCACCATGCAGGCCCCAAACTCACACCTGTCATCTTCCCTGGTCAACCCTTTGTTTTCGTAACTGGCGTCTCCAGTGGTCTTCCCACTTTAAATCCATTTTCTTTCTATTTGAAGCCTCCTCCTCTCATGGTTAAAACTCTGCAACTCCTCAAACAGTTTGGTGTCCTGTTGCCTTCTGCCTTGAAAATCTTCCAGAACACACATGCACTCCACAGGTGGCTATCTTTGCAGTCAGTTCTTGTATTTTTACAGCTTTCTGCCCTGAAGCACTTCTTTGTTTCAGAGAAACTAGATTTAAAAAATGGACCTATGCCCAGAGAGTTTACACATCTTTATAAAAAGTATCATGTACTAAATAATGAGTATGTGAATGCCAAAAGCCAAGAAAATTACATAGCAACCTATTCCCTAATGGATTAGAGTATTTTTATTCCATTTAAAAGAATTAAAACACCAATTTCCTGATCCTTCAAGGGTAAGTGAAATTCCAACTGTTTATTTTTATTATTATTTAAACCTGCCACTTGACATGTACTTTTTAAAAATCATATATATATATATATATATATATATATATATATATATATATATTTGGCTACTTTAAAAAGGGGAATAATCTATCACTTAGCTTAGCCTACCTAACATGGGAAAGAACAACTGAAATGTATGATTTTGAAAACAGAATTTTGGCGTAAGGATGTATTAAACATGGACAGAAATATGCACCGAGTGACTGGTGAGCTGAAATACACTAAATATTTTTTCTTGGATACCATCCAACCTTATCTTTTTGGCTTTAGAATTCAATGAAAGTAGAAATATGTTAATGAAGCCTCTTAATGCCAAAAGCAATGGAATTGTATTGAGCTATTAAAAAAGAAATTGGTAAGAAATGACTGAGTATGAAGACATTATAGGTACATTCTGTGAATTTTATTCAAAGTTATTCTCCTTGGTTGCTATTAATAGCACCTCATAATTTGGTTCATTTTTCCTCAAAGAGGAGAATTCCCAAAGAGAGAGGCAGATCATCATCTCCTGTATGGCTTCTATACATTTCTAACACTCCCTTAAATTGAGAAAATTGCCAAAGTTATACTTGTCTGGAAATGGAGGAGTGCTTCACACCCATAGAGCTATTCAAAAATGATATTTTATAGTCTTTTTAAGGCTACCATCTTTGAAAGTTGAAATGAAAGGATAAATCATTATCTCCCAGAACTTTTAAAACTGGTGATAACGGCACAAACAACATGGCTCTTTCTAAGGCTACAGCTAATTTCCACTGGAGGCAATATTTTGTGTCCAAGGGACTAGGTTAATTCAACTTTGAGTCTCAGTTCTGTTCTCTATGCTTCAAGTTCAAGTCATGCAGCTGCTGCTGCTTCTTTTTTAAGATTTTATTTATTTATTTGACAGAGAGTGCAAGAGCACAAGCAGGGGGAGAAACAGGGAGAGGGAGAAGCAGGGACTCCAATGAAGGACTCAGTGCAGCTCAATCCCAGGAGCCTGGGATCATGACCTGAGCTGAAGGCAGGTGCTTAACTAACTAAGCCACCCAGGTATCTCCAAGTCAGCACTTCTTATAAGGAAGTAGCTTGCCTTATTTGCTAGGAATCTTTGTAGGGCTATTTACCACTATGCTTTTTTACCTCCGTGTGTCCCTCTTTTCCTCTATTCCACAATACTGTTTGTCATTCTTGGTATGCATGAAATCATACTAGGAGTTTAATGAACAGAAAATACTATAAAGCACATAGAGCAGATATTAAAGTGTCTGTATTACAAATGAATATTGACAATGTTCACATTATCTCAGGCCATTTGCCTTATTTTCTTATATTTAATTCATCTTCTCTCTCCCTCTCTTTGCAGGGTTTGAAAATACAGCCTTTGGGGTTGGTTGAGCTTTGCTAAGCCCACATAATTCCTGGATTCCTAAAGCTACCCCTTGTAATGGTTTGAGGATCCTTCATCATCTGGGCCATGTGCTTCCCAATGTTCATTCTTCTCTAGGGCTAGACTAGAGTGCAGATGGGAAAAACTTATTCAGGTTCACATCAGCAGAACATTCTTCTTTGGTGCTAAAATTCAGGACCTTTTTCCCAAATTCTAATTCAGGGTGCCTCCTTTTTATAAATACCTAAAAAGGGAGTCATCTACCCACCTGTACTAGAATCATCCAGGGGTGCTTTAGATTTTTTTTTAATTCAAATTCATGGGCTCTTCCCTATAAACCACTGAGCCAGAATTTTAGGGAGTGAGCCAGAGAATGAAATAGTTAAAAGCTCTCCAGGTGATTCCTATACACATTAGGATGTGAGGACTGCCACAATAAATGGCACCATTAGCCATCCAATTGCTCATGCCAAAGTCTGGCAGTCATCCCTAAGATTTTATGTCTCTCACCCTCCCCACATTTAATCAATAACCTAATCTACAAATTTACCTCTTAGAGATGTCATGGTTATAAGAGATACTGTCTGAGACAGTGATTTATAATCTGATTAGGTAGGACGCTGAAGCATTAAATTAATTAATTCCTATGTGCAATTGACACTCTTTCCACAAAACTTAAAGATAAATACTCTTTAGGGAATAAGATGCTAAGTGGTTGAACAAGATGCTAAATCAAAGCACTCGAGGTCTAATCTACCAGATTCCCTCATCCTTTTTGGGTTTTGACTCCCCTTGCTTATCATTTCCTGATTATCTCTCTGAATCTCAAATAGACACTGTAACCTTCCTTAATTCCTATTTTTGGCGAAAAGGAATAATGTACTTTACTTTAGTACATTAAGGATCACAATGTTAAATCATGTGTTCTGCTGCCAGGTGATAGAAACTAATTTTCCAGAAGCTTAAATAACCCAGAACATTTTATTTTTGCTACGAAGTAAGACAGAATAGAAACTTGAGGATGAATTTTCTTGTAATTGTGTCTTATGGTACCATTTTCTTGAATTGCTTCCTGATAGAATCCTTTCATAATGACCATTGTTCTAGCTAATGTTTCTAAATGTATTTCTTGGTAACTCTAGTATTTGCTTTTTCACTTAAAACCTTAATACCTTTTTTCTTATAAATATTTGACATTGATATGTAATTTATTAAAATTAACTTTTTGTTTTTTCTGATTGTAATGTAATAATGACTAATAGACATAAGTTGAGAAACAAAGAAAAATATAAAGGCAAAGGGAAAAATCAACTACAATTCTACAAAATATGTATCTTATTTTTTTAAGGTTTTATTTATTTATTTATTCATGAGAGACACAGAGAGAGAGAGGCAGAGACACAGGCAGAGGGAGAAGCAGAGACACAGGCAGAGGGAGAAGCAGTCTCCATGCAGGGAGCCCGATGTGGGACTCGATCCCAGGACCAGGATCACGCCCTGGGCTGAAGGCAGGTGCTAAACTGCTGAGCCACCCAGGGATTCCCCCCAAATATGTATCTTTACATAAAATCAGGCTTAAAGAGGAGTTATGAAACTCTAATACATTTATGAAGCTCACAAATCCCTTTCAGGAAAAATGGCAAGAAATGTTTATTAAACACATACTTTGTCCTAGGCATGGGCTGATCTATGAACATTTAGTGGTGAATCATTTAGATACAGATCCTACAGACTCTCATGGAGTGTAGAGTCCTGAATTTTATTTTATTTTATCTTATTTTATTTTATATTTTATATTTTTTGGTTTGGCAGAAGTTACCGTGGACTTTCCATTAAGTGAAATGGTATCTTACACTAACCCAATTCACTTATTCAACAAATATTTATCAAATGTTATTTTACCCAGCATAGGTAACACTAGCTCCTTTTAAAAATGCCTTAAAAGTCTTAGTGGTTTACACTAGTAATACCTTGTTTTCTAGTTCATGTTTCAATCTGATGGAGGTTGGAAAGGACTCCAAGTCCTCTTCTGCGGTTCTGACATCTACTTTGTAATGGCATCATTTTTAGCCCATACCTTCCTGGAAGAATGTGGATTATCACATGGGGTCATTATCACAAGGGCTAGACCTGGACTATCTTATAAGGTAATACTCCTTTGGTCATTCTTGATCATATGGCTCCCAACTCAGCTGATAATGAGGGACCCAGGGAGAGGAGAAAGAAAAGGGACTCTGAACACTTAGCTTTGTCTCTGCCACATGTCCATGGCTCTCCAAATGTCCATCTCACTATTTCCCAGCCCTTCATCTGCAGCAACCTAAAATCCCAGTGACTGAATACTGAGACATCCCATCTTGGAGATAGTAGAGGGAAAATATGCCCTAATTAGTAATCGGAAGAACTTATCTCTGAAAATGATCTTCAACAAGACATACAAGTAAGATTTAAAATGCATCAAAAATATCAAACTTACTTGGGTTATTGGAAAGGGTTTTCATCTGGAAAAGTATAGAACAAAGTCTGTTTCATAATAAGCATGCATTTAACTTCAGTTAACAAGATCAGTTATATACTTTTGGCTGCCGGTAATAAAAGACTAATTCAAACTGGCCTTAAAATGAGGAAATTTATTATCTCATAAACCCTAAAATCCAGATACAGTACAGGTTTCAAAGCAGGATTACATAATGGCTCCATGTTCTTTCTTTCTCTTTGCTCTGTTCAAGGGGTCCTCAGAGGCTGACAACTCCAATAGGGCAGCATACTTTTTTGATCACATACTGTGGGAAAGAAGCTAAAGCCTTCACCTTAACTCTGGAGTGAGTTCTTTACCATAAGTCTGATTGGAACAACTTAGGTCACATACCTATCCTGGACCAATAACAATCCTCAGGCTAATGTCACATGCTGATCGGTTTGACCTTAGAATCCACCCCAGAAGCTGAAATGGGCTTCCCATCTTCTGGGTCTCATGGACCATATGAGGTTGGCAACGGTTGTGGCTGGGAAACTGTGTGAGTCCATTTTACTTACTTTATGTTGAATATTGTGTCAATTGCTGGACATTTTAAGATATGTGTGACACAATTTAAAAAAGAAAAAAAAAACCCTAAAACCTTCTATAAATTAACTGTGGAGGAAAGCTCAGGGTGTTCTGGGAATGCATGAAAGAGACACATAATTTGGAGGTGGTGAGTCAGGAAGGGCACAATGGAAGAGGAACAGTAACCCCAGGGGGGTGGGATGTGAATGGGGAGGAGGGGGAGTATTCAAGTCAGAGGTAGCACAGGAAAGACTGAAGAAAATGCAGGTGTCTTAGATGCACACTATGGGATATGTAGCTACTGGCCACGTGTGACTACTGAACACTTGAAATGTGGCTAATGCCACATATTGGAATAATAATATTTGGGGTATATTGGATTAAATACAATATTTTATTAAAATTCATTTCACTTGTTACTCTTAAACCTTTTTTTCCCTTTTAAGTATGGCTTCCATCACATTTCTCTTGGGCAGTGCTGGCTTAGAAATGAAAGGGCAGGGGGTTGCTGTGGAGAGAAGGGAATTTGGGGCACTAACAAGGAGATGGCTCATTTGGGGTCTTGAATGCTCAGCCATGGAATTCAAATGTGATCGTTTTATTGTCGGGGTGTTACTGAAGGTCTGATGTGCGTTCCAGCAAGTTTACCAGCTGCTTTTGGAGAATGGATTGAAGGGAGCAAAACAGCAGGCAAGGAGCCCAGGAGATAGATGCAGTGATTCAGGCAAGAAGTAGCATGAAAAAGTAGCAGTGGGGATGATGAATGAACAAATTCAAGAAGCAGGAAGGTGACAGAGTCAGCAGAATTTTGTGATTGATTAGATGGTTGGGCAGAGCTGAGGAAGAAGATAGTATGACTTGCAGGTTTCTGGCTTTCGGTACCTGGGCTCCCGTGAGCAGTGATACAGGAAATACACATAAAAGGGAGGGAGTGTGGGTTCAAGATTGACTAAAGTGCCGTGTGGTAGGAGAGGAAGATAAAAAACAAAACAAAACAAAAAACATTATGGCGGTAGGAATTGAGGATGGTTGTCTTCACCATGTCCTTACCAAAATAGTCTTTTTGGAGGATAGTCAAAATGAGTCATAGGATCAGTGGAGCTGTTCTTGATGTTTGTTTGTTTATTATGTTCAGGGTGTTACTCTTCTAAGTTATTGTCTTTCCTGGTGTTTGGGATCAAGGATATTTTTATTCCCCCAATTTCTCTAATAAGTTAGCTCACACTCTGACTTTTATTAATGGATTAAGGAGTCCAAGTTTCTATGAGTTTCTCAGGGTGTCTCATTATTAATTGCAGGTAATTTTAGTTTTTGCTCACATCAGAAACTAAATCATCTCTGAGCCTCTCAGCTTTGTCAGTGCATTTGGCTTGCACGGCAAAATGTCTAGCCTGTTTCAATTGTCTTTTGAGTTGCTAGGTACAAATGGATGGGGATTTGGAATTCTAATAGTTCTGTGTGTTTTCTTTCTATCCTACACTATGTTATGCTTTACTATACAGCTACCTATGTTTGCATGTATAAGTGTGATTTTATTTTCCTGGAGAGATATTGAAAGACAGAGAGATTTTTGTGTTCCCTTTGGTGTTTGGAATCACTAGTGCAATTGCTATAGCAGCAGCATCCAGAGACAAGAATACATATGCTTTATGGAGGGACGTTGGAGATGATAGCTATCAAAAGAAGAGAAGTCTTTCGACTATAATGACAAATTTTCCTGAATTGCTTTGATCAGGATTTTGTTATTTTTAAAACCAGTATTTCACCAGACAAGAGAAGAAAAGTATAGCATTTTCTTTCAGGATTTTGGATAGAGTCAGGTCAATTAGATATACCAGCATAGATACGATTCTCAGGGATAAACAGAAAGAGGCTGTGTTATTGATGAAGAGCCTTTAATAAGCCCTCTTTCCGCGGCTGACCTAAATCCAGCAAATTATTATGTGGTCCTTTATTCTGAAATGAGTCCATTTTCTCTTCAACACTCATACTAAGAGTCTCATAATAATCAAGAGAGTTTCTGTGGGTTGAGCATCTACCACATGCCGGGTTCTTTACATGTATGTATTTTTCTGATCCTTAAAGCAACTCTGCCAATTAGACATCATCACCCCCAATTTTTTTTGTTGGACTTCAGATACAAATATAGTTTTGTCATAGATGTCTGCATCTTTTATGTAGTTTTGTTGTTTTCAGTTTTGTAAAAAGCTCATAATATTTTTTTTTAATTTTATTTATTTATGATAGGCACACAGTGAGAGAGAGAGAAGCAGAGACACAGGCAGAGGGAGAAGCAGGCTCCATGCACCGGGAGCCCGACGTGGGACTCGATCCCGGGTCTCCAGGATCGCGCCCCGGGCCAAAGGCAGGCGCCAAACCGCTGCGCCACCCAGGGATCCCAAAAGCTCATAATATTAAATGTAATCTTTTGGCATTTACTTTTGTTTGCTCAATATTATATTATTAAGATTTATTCTTTGTGTGTTTGTGTAGCTATAATTCATACAGTTTTACTATTGTGTAGTAATCCATCCTATAAAAAACCATAATTACTTAATTATGCTACTATTAGTGGTTTTTGCTAACATGAAAAATGCTGTCATGAACATTTTACATGTCTCCTGATGTACATTTGTGATTTTCTTTTGAATATCTAAGAATCTTATTCTCCTATTTCCTATTGTTTCCTAATCCTATTTCTCCTATTATTAACATATTGTATTAATGTGTTCCTATTGTTTCCTAATCCTATTTCTCCTATTATTAACATATTGTATTAATGTGTTTCATTTGTCACAACTGATATACTAATGTGGATACATTATTATTAATTCAATTCCATGATATATGTTAAAGGTCACTTTTTGTCTTGGGTAGTTTTATGGATTTGACAAATGTAAAATGTCATGTAGGCATCATTACAATATCTTACAAAATACTTTCACTCCTTAAATATCTCTGTGCTCCACTTATTCATCTCTCTCCATACCTATGCTTGAATCTCTGGCAACCACTGATCTTTTTACTGTCTGTCATTTTGCCTTTTCCAGAATGTCATATAGATGGAATCATACAGTATAGAGCTTTTTAAAACTAGCTATTCAAAATGTTTTTATTTTTTCCTTTCCTCTTGACTTGTTTTGCCAGAGTTTACTCAATCTTTTAAAAGATCGTTTATGGCTTTATTGATCTCCATTGGATCTCTTTTCCATTTCACCAATTTCTGGTCTTATTTTCTTTCTTTTTTTTTCCTGTTTCTGGGGTTATTTTGTTGTTTATTCTAATTTAAAAAATTAGTTTCTTACCTTACTAATGTTTAGATTTTATTATTTCCTAAGAGAAGTACATGTAACTTTTCCTTGACCCCACATTAGGTGTAGTCCACAGGTTTTGATATGTAGTGTTTTCATTATTAAGTAGTTCTAGGTAATTATGATATCTCCTCATGAGCTATTTCGGTACATTTTTTTTTTTCAAATTTCAAAATGTATAGGACATTTTAACTTTTTATAACTAATTTTAACTCATTTGCATTATTACCAAGAAAGTCTGTTTTATACCTATTCTTTGAAATTTATGAAGGCCTGCTTTGTATTCCACTATATGATGAATCAGTATAAAGTCACTTATATTCTTGAGAAGCAGGTTTATTCTGAAATAGTTTAGTACAGCATTCTACTTATGTCCATGTATATAGGTCAAGCTTTGTAATTGTGTTTAAATCCTTTGTAGAGCTTATTAGACCTGATTGATCAATTAGTAATGAGAAAGTTACACTGAAATTTCCCATTCTGATGATGAATTTATATATTTGCAACAGTAGCTCTAACATTTTATTATATAACATATAGAATATCATTTTTTAGTAATTTATATGTTTAAAATTATTATGTTTTCCATTATAGTGAATAAAACCTTCTATCAATGTGTAGGACACTTCTCTATCCCTAATAAACATGTTCCAAATTTAAATCTCATTTTGTCTAATATTCATGGAGACGTACTAGAATATTTTTCTTTAAAATTTGGCTGATACCTCTTTTTGCATCCTTTTAATTTCAACGTTTCCAAATTCCCATAGTTTAAGTGTGTCTGTTTCTTCTCTGCATATATTTTTAAAATCCAACCTGATGATCTCTTTTATTTGCTGAGCTTATTCTTTGTAATATTTATTGTAATTATTAATATATTTGGAATAATTTCTATTATCTTTGTTTATTGTTCAATTATCCTACCTCTTCTTTGTTTTTTTTTTCTTATCATTTTTTTGTAAGAATTGATATAGTTAGCCAAACTGCAAGATTAAGGGCACAGGCATCCAGACTGCAAAATCTGCCTAGACTTCTGACATTAGCTGCAAGTTCCCAGGTTCCCAGGGCTACCCTCACTTCAGATTAGCTAGTTACAAACTTCAGGGTCATCATGGACCCCTTTAGATTCGATAATTTTCTAGAATGACTTACAGAACTCAGGAAAGTATTGTACTTTTGATTTCTGTTTCATTATGGAAAAAGGATAAAAAAAAGTCAGAAATAGTTAAAGGAACAAAGCAGAGGGTGGAATCTGGGACTGGTAGGCTTCCAAATGTAAAGCTTCTGTATTCTTAGGGATGGGTTACCCTTCTGACTTTGACATATGATAATACTCAGAGTACTGCCAACCTAGGAAGCTCACCCTAGCATCAGTATCCAGAGCATTTTTTGAGGTTTCATTACAGGGGCATTATTGATTGAGTTATTACTCATATGGCTGAACTCGGTCTCCATCCCCTTTTCCCCAGAAGTTGAGCTGATTTCATGTGGCTCAAACTCCAACCCTTTAATCACATGATTGGTTTTTCTAGCATGGACAGCCTCCACCTAAGTCATCTTATTAGCATAAACTTTCAGTTTCAGGGATCCATCAGGAATAACAAAGATACTCCTATCATTTGGGAAAGCATGCATCGGTTACTCCCCAAGGGCCAAACCTCTCTTTGGGTAAAGTTAATTTTACACGACACTGTATTGTGTTCATTTAAAAAATTATACTTGCATAACTAATAGTTATAATTGGATAGCTTAACATTATTTCTTTTTTTACATAATATTATATATATTACATTTACTATAAAATTTCTCAATCTGGGGGAACCCTGGATAGCTTAGCAGTTTAGCGCCAGCCTTCTGCCCAGGGCGTGATCCTGGAGTCCCGGGATCGAGTCCCACATCAGGCCCCTGGATGGAGCCTGCTTCTCCCTCTGCCTGTGTCTCTGCCTCTCTTTCTTACTGTGTGTCTCTCATGAATAAATAAATAAAATCTTTTTTTTAAAAAAATTCTCATTCTGTTTAAGATCTCTGCCCCTCAAGGTGTCTGTCATCTAGTTCATTGCTTTCTCTTATTTGCTTTTTCATCCTTATTGAGGCATGCAATAAAGGTATTGAAGTATGACTGGTATACAAAAAGTTGCACATAATTAATACATGCATTTTGATGGGTTTGGACGTATACACTGATGTATGTGTATATGTGTATATGTATATACTGATGTTACTGTCACCACAGTTAAGGTAACAAACATATCCATTACCTCCAAAAGTTTCCTTGTGTCCCTCTCCACCTTCTGCTTATGTAGTATTTCAAATAACTCTTCATGCCTCCAAATATTTCGCATAGTTGTTTCTGTTATTTCTTAAGTTTCTAAAAGTTTCATTAGTTCTCCAATATACTGATCTCAGGAGAAGTCAGTAGCCTGTGCTAATTCTGCTTCTTGTTGGAAATTAGAATCAAGTGCTAGTTTTTAATCCCCAACACAAAGATGGGGCATCATAGGCTAAGTTAAATAAGTGTTCAAGAATCCATCACTAATAAGGAGTTTAAACCAGATTTCGAAGCTCCTCTGCCTGAATTCAGTCTATGCTCTTTCCCCTCCATTTTTCTCTGTTTCTATGAGGCTTTAGACTGACTGAATTTATCTTTCTGTAGCTTTGTAACAATTGTGTCTTTTCCTTACCTACTGTTAAGTAACAAAAATCCAACTGCGGAAATGTGACAATCTAATTGGCTTTAGTCAGTGATGCATGAAATGGGCAGAGTCCTATCTGGCAAGTAGAAAGGGGCTCCAAGGAGCCCTATGATCATTTCAGGGAAAGTCACTTTCCTTTGGGGCAAGGGCAGGGGTCTATCAGATTGCCTTATCAGTGCTGTTCAGGAAATTACAGGCTGGCTGGTTAAACATTACATTCCTGCAATTAAATCTTGGTTTGCTGTCCTGGCAAGTTAACCCCATTTTGGGCCTGTTGTTTGTTTCACACTACTCTTATTGCTACCTGAGGAAAAAGCAATTGGCATGATTATGAAATGTCTGCAGAGTGGCAAGTGCTCTGAAGCTCTGCAAATGAGCAATTACAATAATAAACAGCAGTACATCCCCCTCTGTGTTTTCCACAGAATAAATTCATTGCTGGTTTGTCTGACCTTGAAACCTTGTGATACTGCTTTGTGCAATTAGCAGACTCTAAATGTATATTCAGGTCACATCTGTGCTGAATTGTTTTATTTATGTTGATTGATTGTGGATTATGACACAGCATACTTACTTATTCAGAGTAAGTGGAGTGAGGAGTTTTAAGGACAGTGAACCAGCTGCAGAAAGGTCGAGAAGACAGAAGAGTGTAATACTGCAACTTGATAATGTAAACTTCAAGAAGGAATTTTTATTAAACCATAAAAAACATCTGTACCTTCTTCAGACTGAAAGTTCAGGCTTATTAGGCACTGGCTGCATAATGAATTTTTCATACAGTCATCATAAAACTCTCCTCCACCTGCCATGGCACCTATGGAGGAGCATTTAGTTTATTCCTTACCTGGGAAGTATTTCAAACTTCCACTAAATATCCTCTAATGGCCAATAAGAGTTAGTGAATCTCTTTAGGGTGATAGCCTGAAGTAGCTATAGAAAATCCTTATAGAAAATTCAAAAAACATTTCTTTGAAAGAGTTTTACTTTAAAAACATATCAGTTTTACACACTAGTCCGTAAGACAGCCATGTTTGGTTTAATCAATAAAAATATCACCCATTGCCTTAATCTTGATGTTTGGGACATACCTGAATTCCACCGAATTAAAATCACAGAGATACAGACTCGTGCATATTTTTGTGTTCAGATATGTAGCCAAATTGAAAGCTGTGGTAGGAAGATGTCTCAGTTGTCATGTGGCTTCGTATACGCCTTGGCATAGGAATGAGCAGGTCTGCTTAAGAAGTGAGGAACTCTGAAGATTGGATTCTAGTCTCTAAATCTGGCGAGTCATTAAAGGTATGAGGCTACAAGGACAAATCAGAACAGCATGGTGAAGATTTCTGATGAGATACTTACCAGCTGGACAGTGTTGGGTATGACTCCACTTTAAGGAGACAGCAAAAACCCGGCTAGGTCATTGACGATGCAAGTTGCAGCTTTGTCTATCAGAGGCCAATAAGTTTTAAAGAAAAGGGCCACTTTACAAAATTGTCTTCTTCAAAATGTTTGTGATAGGAGTTTGATCTATTGCTCATTCAGAGGTATGAACAAAAAAATAGCCCTCCTTGGCTCCCCTCTCACCCTCTGTAGCTTGGGTATAGCTCACTACCTCAGTCAGCTGCGGGACCCACTTTGTGTGGGCTCTTGCTTGTGGTCGCCAAGGGAGAGAAAGGGAAGAAAAAGCAGAAAGGCCTACTAGAAAGTAACTTTTTCTAGTAGTATCATCAGTAGCAGAAATTATTGGTTTCTCTTTGAATATTCATTCCCCAATCTTTACCCCCACCCCTCCAAACTGAACCATGATTTAAGTTCAGATGTCCACCTATTCCCCACATGACTCAGGGTAAATTCTGATGATGACTTGTTTCTTTTTCGTCTTTTTTATTCAGTGATTGTTTAGGATGTGCTTGTGACCCAATTCTGGCCCGAATCCAAAAAGACAGTTCAACTTAAGTCTTTCTTTTCTTAAGCAGGAGATTCTAGAGAATCTTGTCTTTTTTCTGCCTTAGGCTATTATCTTGTGTGGATGTAATATTTTGAATTCCAGCAGCCATCTTCCTCTGTTAGAGGAACCAGCTCAGAGGCAAAACTGAGCCATTGAAGATGGTACAGAGGGGGCACCTGAGTGGCTCAGTCAGTGAAGGATCTGCTTTCCCCTCAGGTCATGATCCCAGGCTCCTGGGATGAAGCCCTGTGGAGCAAGTGTCATGCTCCCAGCTCAGTGGTGAGCCTGCTTCTCTCTCGCCTTCTGCTGCTCTTCTTGCTTGTGTTCTCTCTGTCAAATAAATAAAGTAAAATAAAATAAAATAAAATAAAATAAAATAAAATAAAATAAGATAGGGCAGGGAAGGGACAGGATAGAAAGAAATAGGGTCCTTGATGATGCCACTCAGTCACTAAATCAATAAAACCTAGAGCTCTTCCTTGAACTATCTCTCTCTCTCTCCCTCTCTCTCTCTCTCTCTTTTTTTTTTTTTTACTTTCTTTTTTGCTTTTTGGAGACTTTAAGGTTCACAGAAAAGTTGAGCAGAAAGCAGAGATTTCCTACATACCCTCCACCATCACCCAACACCCTCCTCCACCATCAACATTCTGCACCAGACTGATACATTCGTTACAATTGACGAATGTACAGAATCATTTTTATGATCTCCCTTCAATCATGGCTCCCATTTACCTTTTACCCTGGCCTTCAAAAGTTCCTTGAGGTGACTGAAAGCTATTTGATTCTGTTTTGTCTTATTTATTTTAGTGTATTTGTTGCTTTATGTTTCAGTCGTGTGTGTATGTGTGTGAACATTGAGGGAAGCAGGGTGATGGCAGATTAGAAGATCCAGTTGGCAGAAAAGAAATTTTAAATTAGCCATAATTAGGTGTCTAAATATATACTTCCTCTTACATTAAATGCCATTTGATGGAAAGGGTACAGTTCTGTCCTGGTGAAATATTTTAAAATGGGATTTTGAAAACATTAATAATCAGGAACTGATCTATCTAATAAAAGGGACAACCAAATGTTTATTGAAGCTTGTCACTGTCAGGCTTGTTGTGTTCTGGTTTATAGGGAGTAAGAAAGAACCATTATGAGGGAATTAACACCGCAAAATATAAATCTTGCAAGTAATTAGGCAGCTGTATATTTATCAGTACAGAATGTATTTTAATTTTTAATCAGGGCTTTTGTTCCAACTGACAAAATAATGGCTTGTTTGCAGTCTTCCACTGAAACAGATTTCCCAAAATGGGATTTGGTGGATCAGTGGGACCCTCGGTGTTTCATCTGCTATCAAGTCTGATGCATCATGTAATCCCCCCACTGAGAGGCCCCAAGGAAAATACTGTGCTGCTTTCGAATTGGCTATTTTTTCTCATATATGATTCACAAGGTAAATAAAAATGGTCTGTTAAAGCAATGCATTTCTATTTGCAGGGAAATGAAAGAGAAATATTATTACAGAGGTACTGGAATTATTATATGAGGAGCCAAAATGGTTTTTATAGGCCCAGAATGCAGATTAATTCTCCAGAGAAACTACAAAATTGAAGAACTCCAATTGGGATAGTTATTATCTTGCCCATGGCAGAAATCTTCCTGCTTATCTCCACCTCAATCATGAACAATATGTACATAATTTAGATGCCAAGGATAATGGGATTTCAGAAACATACCTCTGTATCCCTAGCAATCATTTCCTAAAGAAATATTATTTGCTAAAATTAGTAGATATGAAGATGTCTGCAGCTCATTTGATAAAACACTAGAAGGAGCTCCAGAATTTAATCAGAAAACCCGAATATGAATCCAGACTCTCCAGTTTATTAAACGTGCAGCTTGAGTAAGTGATTTTTAGCTCTCTGTGTTTTAGTCTCCTCTTTGGTAAAATGAGAATCATTCTACCTGACCAATAATTTTGTTGGGCAAACTATTTGAATTTTGACTTTGCCACTTAGTTACTGTGACATTTGCAAGTTTTCTTACCATTAAAGAGACTCAGTTTACAACAAGTGCAACATGGAGATAACGATGCCCATCTCATAGGGTTCTTGTGAGGATTTCTCAAAATCCTGGTAGAAAAGACTTCATGGACATTTTAGGAGTGTAATCATGTTTGTTGAATGAATTAGTACAGTTCTTGTTCTCAAGAACTCATATAAACTTTGCTAATGAAAGTACAATAGAATCCATTTCAAGGTGATTTGGGAAGTTGGGAGAAGTTTTATTCATAAGCAACTGAAAATGATGTCTGGCCCATGAATAGTCATTGAGCCCATGAAAGAGGTAGTCTATCACGGGCTGGGTGATAAGCATCTTAGGTGGCTACATACTATGTGTCTCTGTCATACCCCATTCAACACTGCCATTGTGGCACAAAAACTTTATTTATGGTAGGTAAAAGCCTCGAGGGAGAAAGGAACATGTCTCCTTGAAGGAACCATGAGAACTCATGATGATATCCCTTTTCTTCATCGGGAGTCATTTCCAGGGAAGAATAAGGACATTGCCATGTTGATCCAGTCACCTTATTTCTTTACACTGAGATTTCTTCCTTGTTAGAAGTAAATAACCATTGTGAAGGCATTAAAATATAAAACCCTGTGCCAGTGGTGATTATCATTAGTGGAATACAGTGAATATCTTGAATTAAGGTGTCAGAAGGGACAAGTTCTCTGTACTCCTGGAAATGCCATTCGTATCAATAGGAGAAGATCTACTGACTACTAGCTGTCAGGCCAACTCCTCAGAGTGCTTACGCTGGTCTGTCTGCATCCAAAGTCCACACTCCTGTCACTGTATCATGGTCCATAGTGTAATGGAAATTGCCAGTCAATCTGGCGCCCACCACTAACAGTTGTATGGTACCAGGCTGGTCACCTTCCTATTTGGAGCCTCAATCTCCACATCTGTAGAAGGAATGGGTTGGTTTAGATGATCAAGAGAATTCTAACAGGTCTTCCTCTTGTATCTATCCCATGGACTGAGACTCTATACACTGAAACCTTCCTGCCTTTGCAGAGCAGCTGATAGGCATAAGGTTTTTCAGACCCTTGAGGATAATCCTCCTTTGGATAAGCCCCTAGATAGCCTAACTTTGTACTGAATTTCATGGTTTGGTGAACAATAACAGTAAACTTATCCTTTTACTAAATGTAGGAGACAGAACTCACTTTACCTGTTGTTCTTTTTCATTATGATCCCCCATAACCCATGCACATTTAGCCCTGTCTTTTTAGGGTTTGGAGAACCATTGCTACTTATCTTAACCAGCTCCTTAAATGGAGTTGAAGAGGCAGTGCAGTATGGTGGTTACTGCCATTGGCTGTGATGTCAGGGAGATAGGAGTCCTGGTTCTAGGTTTGTATTTATTATCTGTGTGACTTTGTCTTGGTTTCACATTAGCAAAATAAGCACAATGCCTACTTCATGGGGAAATTTCAATGAGTAAGTGTGACAATGGCAATAAAGTTGTCAAGCATATTAACTGGTGCACAGTAAATGTTCAAAAATAATTAATACTTCTTACTTTTACTTTTTGGTTCTTCACAGAAAGTTAAGCTTTTTCTTTGCACCAAAAAGACAGATTTGGAAGATGTCTCTTTTTCCTTCTCTTTTAGCTCTCATAACTGGCTGCTTTGCCATTGGACTACCCTCTGGAGGAATGTTCCATCTCCCTGAGCATGGTGGAGAACAATTGTGACAAACATGGGCAAACACCATCACTGTATCATGTGATGGTACCTTGGTGTCTTCATTAGCTGCTAACGTATTAATTAAGTCAGGAGGAGCCATGAGGCAGAAAGTGATCATTTTTTCCCTTAGCAAGTCGGATGCTACTTGAATAAAACTTAAAGATCTATTTTTAATGGTAATGTACTATGGTGTGGGGTGTCAGTGTTGTGGATATAAGATGGGGTATCAAGGCCTAGGGATCTCAAAAAAGCCTAGGAGGTATGAATTGGAAGTTCCAGCAAGGTCAGAGCAGGTGGGCCAGGCAGAGGACTTATGAAGTGAGTCATCCATGGAGAGCAGTCAGTCTAGAGCAGAAGCTGGCAAACTTCATAATCAACTGGCTAGGAAATTGTTTAGGTTGTTGGGTGTTATGTGTCTGTCTCACCTACTCAAGTAGCTCTGCCATTGAAGCACAATTAGCAGATACAGAATACTATGAATGGGGGTAGCTGTGTTCCGATTAAATTTTATTCATGGACACTGAAATTTGAATTTTATTTATCCTTTTGTTGTTGCTTTGTTCTGTATTTAAAAATGTAAAAATCAGAGACGCCTGGGTGGCTTAGTGATTGAGCATCTGCCTTCTGTCCAGGTCGTGATCCTGGAGTCCCGGGATTGAGTCCCACATCGGGCTCCCTGCATGGAGTCTGCTGCTCCCTCTGCCTGTGTCTCTGTCTCTCTCTCTCTGTGTCTCTCATGAATAAATAAATAAAATCTTTAATAAAAAAATGTGAAAATCATTCTTAGCTCTCTTGCAGTACAAAAACATAGGGTGGGTGGTAGTTTGCTGACTATTAGTCTAGAGAATTTGAAACTGCAAATTACAGAGACTTAAGCAAGATATGATACCAAAAATGAAAAATACTCAGTGCAAAAATACAGCTGTTGGACAAGCCCCGGCTCCTTGGTATCAGCTGTGCAGGCTCTTGCCTCCGCCAGAAAATGTGACTGCACTTTCTGTGAAGGTCTCAGCTAATCTTTAAGCGTGGCCTGAGGCCATCAGGATTTGTAGAGGGACACAAAAGAAAATGAGGACGGTGACAGACAGGTTCTGGCTCTGGCAGGTCCTGACCTACTTTTTCTTATTATTTCTAAAATATTTTCTTTCAAAGCTACCAGATCTCTTTCTTCTACTGGTGTTGACATGTGTCCTTTAAAAAAACCTTCTGCTATATCCTTGCTGTCCTTCTGAACAAATGCCCTGAGCCTTTGCTAAAACCCAATTTGCTCTACAAGGAGATTTTGTGTAAGGTGGGCACACCCTTGGATTTCATACAAGGAACTTGCCAAAGAACTAAAGGAGTTCCTGACAAGCCAGTCTCACCCAAAGTGACTGTTACAGAGCAGATCCTTTGGTACACACATAGACACAGTGACTGTTCTTAAAGGTCCTCTCTTAATTAATTCCGCTCTGAAAACCTGTGCTTCTTTCCCTTATTTGCATTAAACACCTGAAAGCGTACATCACTGAAGACAATGTCAAGCCTGGATAAATTCAGGCTTCGTCACATGCTGATTAAATGACCTTGGACACATGCATTTTTCAAACACATTTGGTGATAACTCCTGGTCCAATGATGCAGGTATTTGCCAGCTTTTAGAATATATGAAAACAGAAGTGTCAGGCTGGTTTAATTAATTTATATATTCCACTCTGCGTGTGTGTTTTAAGTCATTTGGAAATATATATCAAATATTGCATGGAGTCTTTTAAGCACACACACACACACACACACACACACACACACCACACACTCACTCCCACACGCTGTAGTAGATGGCATGGAGAGACAAAAGTTGCATATGTGACTTCTGATTTCAAAAGGTTCTCTCTGAGCAGGAACAGTGTGGTACAGCAAGAGGAGCCCTGGCTTTAGAGGCAAAGCACTAGGACTTGCATTATAGGCCTAGATCCATCCCTAATTAGCAGTAACAGTAGAAAAGTTGCTTAACATCTCTGAATCTTTATTTCTTCATTTTTAAAAATGTGTATATTAACTCTTGCCCTCATCACCGGATTATTTTAAGAATCAACTAAAATAACGAAAAGTGTTTTATAAAAAGTAAAGTGCTATGCAAATGTAAGTCTTGCCTCATTAGCATCATTTTCTCCCCTGTGGCACCCTGAAAGTCTGCTCAAAAATTCTAGGGATCCAGAGTTTGGAAACCGTTAGCAGCTAAAATGGCAAACTTTCAGAAAAAGGTAATGGTTCATTGACAGGTGAAATATTATACTTGCTGGATTTTTCTATATATGACTAGGAGGCCAACTTCAAAGTGTGCTTTATTAAAATCCAAAGGTACCCTTCAAGGTTCAACGATGGGATTTTTACTAAATCCAATATATAAGAGATCCTTCCTACGCAGTCCACAAATGTGTATCTATTACTTTTCCTTGCATGTGTTAATACAACAAAATGTCGAGTCACTTAAGCACCAGGGGTCTGAAGCTCCCTTTTATTGGAGAAAGGAAAAACAATATCTCTGCCAGAGTCATGGTGAGAAGAAAACTCCTTCCTAGCTTCTAAAGAAGGTCAGACAACTGGCCAATTTTACCAGAGCAGTCAAGCAGTTAGTTGAACTAATTGCTTCCCCGAAATGACTTTTTTCTGACTGAATATACTTGAGTCCAGAGGGCTGATCTCATATTGCTTGCTTGACCATCTAACACCCAAAGCCTCAGGCAACATAGTATAAAACCAAACACAACAAAAGCAGTTAGAGAAGTGGTCCTGGGGCGTGTACAATGTGACTGGAATTAGGCAGACAGTCTCATGTCTGACATTAATTTGACAATATCGTGGGAGCCTCCCCCCTCCGCCCTGCCGCCCCCCCCCCCAGCCTTCACCCACCCCCATCCAGGGACTCAAATTCTCAGTCCTTATTGTTTCAAATATTTCTTCTGTTCCTTTCTCTCTTTCTTCTCCTTCTGGTATTCCCTCTCTGCGTATGTTACATCTTTTATAGTTGTCCCAGTCTTTGGATATTCTGTTCTGTTTTCTCAGTCTTTGTTCTCTTTGGTTTTCGGTTTTTGAAGTTTCTATTGATAGATCTGCAAGCTCGGAGAGTCTGTCTTCGGCTGTGTCCTACGGAGGACATTCTTCATTTCTGTGACAGTGTTTTGATCCCTGGCATGTCTTTGAATTCTCTTAGGATTTCCATCTCTCGGCTTACATTACTCATCTGTTCTTACGTATGTCTACTTGTTAGAGCTCTCAGCCTATTAATCATAATTGTTTTAATTTCCAGGTCTTGTAATTCTAATATATCTGCTATGTTTGGTTCTGAGGCTTGCTCTGTCTCTTCAAATTGTACTCTTTGTTTCTTAGTGTCCCTTGTGATTTTGTCTGCATAGAACAGAATATACTGGGTAAAAGGAACTGCTGTAAACAGATCTTCAGTAGTATGGTGGTGAGGTATGGAGAGGGGCAGGGAAGCTTCCTAGCTTATGAATAGGTCTCAGTTTCTTAGTAAGCCTGAGCCTCTGAACTGTTAACACGTGTTTCTCAGTTTTTTCTTCTCTTTCGGTGAAACAGGATGGCTACAGTGGGCTGGAATTGTATGTTTTCATTTTGCTGTGTGGAAGGGTAGAGCTGACTCTGGTGTTGAGTATTTCTCTTCTCCTGGATCATTTGGGCTCTGGTAATACCCCAGCAGTTTAGGCTCTGGTTGACTAGCTTCTCCTGAGGGCAGGCCTTGTTAGGAACAGAGTGCTCTGTGGCATTTCAAAACGGTTCCTTTCCTGCGCTCCCTGCCAGAAACATGGGAGGATTTTTCTTGGCTATTTATCCTGGGAACCTGGTTAAGATCCTGGAGATTTGTAAATCTTAGTATTGTGGAAGCCCCCTCCTTTACTAAGATTTGTAAATCTTAGCATTGTGGGTCCCTTTGGGGTTTTCAGCTCTCAGACTCATCCATAATGAGCATTCAGCACATTGTGAGTCATAGTTCAGATTTTCTTACCTCAGCGTTGGTTTCCTTCAGCAGTTTCTGCTCAGAAGTCTCTGGTAAGTTGTAACTCCCTTTATACAGTCTTGTCTCCAGTTTGCTCTGTGTCCTCCACAGATCCTGGGACCCTTATGGATCCAAGAACAGTTGTTAATTTTTCAATATACTCAGATTTTTAATTGTTAGGGTGGAGTGTCAATTTCTAAACTTCCATGTGAGATTAGAAACCCTAAATCTATTCCTTTTCTTTTCTTTTTCTTTTTCATTCCTTTACTTTTCATCCCTCTGATGTTCATTAAGTACTTGCTATGTGCCATTATTTTGTAAGTGCTGGGGACATGATGCTGTAAAAAATAATTTTTTCTGGTATCATAGAGAATTCTTAGTGGAAAGAAGGAAACCATAAATAACTTAAGGAGACACATATGGTAAAAAACTTTGAAAAGGAAACCAGTCATGTCATAGGTAGAAACTGAATGGGGAATAAAGGAAAGTTAATTTAGATGTAGTGGTCAGGGAAGGCCTTGTGGCAGAAATTGACTTATGAGCAGAGAAGTTGCCATCAGGGAGTGAACAGCATTCTGGGTAGAGGAAACAAGTGCAGTTGTCTTTAACTTGGTGTCTTTGAAGAATGCAAAGGACATCAATGTGGCTGGAACATAGTGAAAACTAGTGAAGTAGCAAGCTCCAGATTATGCAGTGTACCATAGGCCAGGCAAGGATTTTGAAGTATATTATAAATGTAAAGGGATGCTAAAGGGGATTAATATGGGAAAAAACATTGCGAGACTATATTTTTAATTACCACTCCAGCTCTACTCTGAACTGGATTGGAAGCTGCAGAAACAATGAATATATTTAAGCATTTTTGTTACTATCTTTTGTTGGTGTATGTGTGTGTGTGGTGAGAACATTGAAGACCTAATCTCTCTCTTTTTAAAAAAAGATTTTATTTATTTATACATGATAGACATAGAGAGAGAGAGAGAGAGAGAGAGAGAGGCAGAGACACAGGCAGAGGGAGAAGCAGGCTCCATGCAGGGAGCTGGACGTGGAACTCAATCCCGGGACTCCAGGATCATGCCCTGGGCCAAAGGCAGGCGCCGAACCGCTGAGCCACCCAGGGATCCCTAAGACCTAATCTCATAACAACTTTCAAGTATATAATACAATATTGTTGACTAGAGTCATCATCTGTGCATTAGACCTGAGAACTTACTCATAACTGAAAGTTTGTCCCCTTTGACCACATCTTGCTTTCTTCAGCTCCTATTCCATGGCAACCAACATTCTACTTGCTATTTCTGTGATTTAGGCTTTTTTAGATTCCACATGTAAGTTATATCATGCAATATTTGTCTTTCTTTGTCTAATGCATCTCATTTAGCACAATGTCCTTAAGGTACATCCATGTCATTGCAAATGGCAGGAATGCCTTCTTCTTTGTGGCTGCATAATATTCCACTGCATACACACACACACACACACACACACACATTTTCTTTATCCATTCATACATTGATTGACATTTAGGTTATTTCCAGTATTGGGTATTGTGAACAACACTGTAATGAACATGGGGATGCAGTTAGCTCTTTGAGATAGTAATTTTATTTCTTTGGATATACACTCAGAAGTGAGATTGCTGGATTATACCATGGTTCTATTTTTAAGTTTTGAGGAACCTTAATACTGTTTTCCAGAGTACCAGTTTGCATCTCACCAACAGTGTGCATGGTTCCCTTTTCTCCACATTCTCACCATTGCTTGTTTTGTCTCTCTCCATTCTACCTGGTGTAAGGTGATATCTCATTATGGTTTTGATTTGAATTTCCCTGATGATTATGTAGTGATGCTGAGAATCTTTTCCTTCAGTTGTTGGTCATTTGTATGTCTTCTTTGGAAAAATGTCTATCTAGTTCCCTGACCATGTTTTAATCAGATTGTTTGCTTTTTGATATTGAGTTGTATGACTTCCTTATTTTTTGCATATTATCCCCTATTAGATAGATGATTTGCAAATATTTTCTCCCATGCCATCTGTAAGTTAGTGATGCATGTATTTAACTTTTCTTTAGTATTCACTTCGTATTATGTGGGATATAAAGATACAAAAATATTTTAGAAGATTGCAGTACATTTAGATGGATAAGATATGTGCAGTGCAGTACAAGGCAACATTTGAGAAAAGTAATATGGATGGTTCATTAATCATGTATTCAGATTTTTAAAAAACAAGGAATTGCACTCAGCTGGCTTAGTAGAGGAGGTATCATGGGAGAAGGCTGGAGGGCTGAGAAGACTCATGCAGTGAACCTTGAATGGTGTGTTGATTTTCCATCTCATGACCACTTGCACAAATAGCATGCCACCATTCACTTAGTCAACCAAGGATAAAACTAGGAATCAACATTGGCTCCTCCCTTTATTTATTTATTACCCACAGTAGAAATTTTGCTGTGATTGATATTGAGTAATACTTGAATGATTGCTTCAGACCTCAAGGAATCTAGTTAATCAATCCTCTTTTTCTTTGCCTTTGAGCTATCTTCTTTTTCTAACCGTTCTTGGTACTAACTAGGAGATTGTGTGTTCTAGAGAAAATAACACAGATTTTGCAGTCATAAACGGCTTTGGTGTAAATACTGTGTCTACTACTGAGTTTGCAATCAAAGGAACATTTTTCTTACTTGTTTCATTCCCAGGCTTTGCATTTCTACATTGAAGGAATATTGGTTGGAATTATGTTTAGTTTAAGATAACAGAAACCTCAAATTATGTACCTTAGATATTTTTATCAAATGGAAAAGTGTTTTGAAGTAGGAGAGATGGTATATAGCTGCACATAGATGTCAGATATTCAGGTCAGTTTCAACTCACTGCTGTGACATGGTAGGTAATGCATATTGTCAAGCTTCAACCAACAGATTTGCATTCCAGACAGCAGATGGAAGAAAGGATAATGTAAAAAGGTACAGAGAACACACACCAGCTATCTACTGAGGACATTTTTAAGAAGCTGTAACACAATACTTCCACTTATAGTTCGTGCCCAGAATTTAGTCACGTGACAACATCTAGTTGTAAAGGAAGTTGGGAAATGTGTTCTTTAGTTTTGTGCCATGTGCATAGCTAAAAATTAGGGAGATTTGTTATTCAGAAAAATAACAAGAGGAAAAAACCCAAATATTACTATAGTGTCTAGTTCATAGTATCTAGTTAAATTAGTTAAATTAGTATTTAATTTTTGTCTTTCTGATCCCATTTTGCTTTCCCTAAATCATATTTTCCAATATTATCTTGTGTCAAATTTATCATGAATTTGGATATGCCCATTCTTTATCAGACTGTTATTATACTAGTTCATGTTTATAAAATGAAACTAAATATTTAAATAATTATTTGAACAGACTAAAATCTGGCTCAGAATAGGTATTTCAGTCTTCACAAACTGGAAGGGGAAACCAAATATTTAAGTTACAGGAATAGGTATAAAAACTCCAATGAGAAGTATAGGAAATGAGATTAGAAGTCGACTGACTTGTCTATATTGCATATGCTTAATTTGTTGTTGGTACCATCAGATTCCTGTTCAAATTTCTCCCACAACTCCTCTCTTCATGTTTTCACATACCTATGCATTATCTCTTGTACCTTCTACCAAAACTTGGGAGATCTCATTTGTTCCCTTACCAAAAGCTGCTCTCTTCTTTATTTTGAGGACACTGAATAAAAAATCATGGGGGACAGCTTAAAGCAATTGGATTCTAGATGGATCAAGCCTTGAACACAGGTATAAGATAACATGTGTAGAATTCCAAGAACAATGGCATGAAGGATTTGCCAACACCAATTACTCATGGGACTTACCCTTTCAAAGCCAGGTTTATGAAGCTGTCAGGATTCCTTTCCATGGCCCTGAGTTTCCACATCTGTGAAATGAGAGCTGGACACAATATTACCAATTTCATATGCCAAGGGGCACCATTTGCGATGTATCACCCAGCTGTGTCAGTCTTAAAAAATGAAAGGCAAATGGTATCTCTGGTATTGGGCAACATTGTCCTAGATAACACCTGATATAAAACTGGAGAATACCCTACTTTGATCAGACCAAATCCTTGTAAAAATCTATATTAGAATCACCAACTTGTGTTTTCGTTGTATTTATTTTGCTTCTATATATTTTCCTATTGACTTTATGAATTAAACCATTTACTATTCAAGATATGATCTGTGCTTGCAGAGAAAATACTATAACTTTTATTCAATTGAACAAAATGGTGGAGGTTTATGATCGTCAGCGGGGTTGTGTTTTGTTCAAAGTAAAGATGAACAACTTTATTAACCATGTGCTGTGTATCATCATTATTGTTATTATTCTAGGTTGTGAGCGGATGATTCATGATTCCTAAGCAGTAAGTAAATATATGAACAGAGTTTACTATTGTGATAAAATAAAACTTACAGCACAGTTTATCTGACTTTTTATGGAACACATAATCCTTATTGTGTTGCACAGTAAACAGGCATAAATTGTAAACTATTCGCTTTAAGGCTTATGATTAAAATTACTTTTTTTTTACAAAGAAATAATGTTTTCAGTTTTCTTATTTTATTTCATTTTCTTGTATACAGAATCAACATCAATGGAGTTTGGCAATCAGAAAATGATTCATAATGGGGTATCTACCACTACTTAAAAGAAGAATGTGTGATTTCTCTAAGTTCACTATAGCTTTAGCTAGAGGAAGAAGTGATGGCCTTTTCATGTTCCAGAAGTAGGAGCAAATTGTCCAGAATTTTAGTTAATAGGACATTCATAGGGGAGTGGATCTGAGGGTTGAGTATGTCTACTAGAATGTGGAATTAAAAAAATAAAACTGTAATAATTACACTTCTTACTGTAAGTGTTAAAATTGTAAGCCAGGATGATTTGATCATTTATTACCTGCTAGTAAGATCCAAGCTGGATCAGAAAGAAGAAACACAGTGCAGAAAGAAGAAATACAGTCCATATAATGGACCTTATAATGTTAAAAATACTTAGGGCACCTGGGTGGCTCAGTCAATTAAGTGTCTGTCTTTGGCTCAGGTCATGATCTCTAGGTCCTGGGATCAAGCCCAGTGTTGGGCTTCCTGCTCAGCAGGGAGTCTGCTTCTCCCTCTCCCTGTCCCCTGGCCCCTCCCTATCTTGTGCATGTGCTTGTGCACACGTGTGCTCTCCCTCAAGTAAATAAAATCTTTAAAAAAAATAAAAAATCTGCTGCCCGCTCCTTATGAGAGGAGTATACTTTCCCACTAACATGGGGTTTAGTCATGTGACTTGCTTAGTCCAAAGAATATGAGGGAAGTGATGTCTGCCATACTGGAGCATAAGCTTTAAGAGCACTGTGAAGTTTTACTATGATCTCTTTTCCTTTTGTTTGAAGACTGGCATGTTCCATATATGCTTCTTAGCCTGGGTTCCAGAATGAAGATAATATGAAGTAAAGTCACAGATAACCTACACAGGGCAGGTTAACATGAGGAATAAATAAGCCTTTGTCATGCAAGCCACTGAGCTTTGATGTATCAAAACTCAAGTCATACCAGCCAATATAAGACAATGTCTTGTGTTCTATGTTGATATCAGTTAACGAATGTAGAGGCAATTAAATTATACAAACAAGGAGGATTTATGATGCATAATATGAAAGCTAAGAGTCCAAGAGTCAAGCATTGTAAATACAAGTGGGTAAATAGAAAAAAAATATCACAATGCAAGTAGCAGTACTAAAATGCCAGGGAAATTGTAAAACAATGTAATTAAAGTATAAAATATGATTGACTTTTATAGAGGCTCACCTTCATTTAATGAACATTTAGGGGACACCTTCTTCAATTATGGCATTGTGCTAAATCTTTTGAACAGTGTTATCTCAGCTGTGCTCAGGGAAGTTAATCCCTAGAAATAAATACCACTTGGAGGTGAGGAGGTGGTGGAGAATCTGTGGTTCCAAAAGTTTGGGAAAAGCTACAAACTATATCTCTCTCTTGGGAATTCATAAGACACATAGGAAGTAAAGCCTTGAGAATTCTTATACCAGATACCTATGTTACCTGATTTATTCCAGTATTTCTGAACCTTTTTTGGACATAGTGTGAAAAACATGGTCTTGAGGTATTCAAAGATTAATAAGATATGCTCTATTTCAACTCCCTCCTATCTCCCATGGTAGGTAGTAGGGGGATAGAAAAACTGTACACCAACTTCACAAGGGAGTGCATGAGTGGAATAAGAGGAAATGGGGAAGGGCTGAATGTGCAAATGGCCAGTCCCCAAGCTCCAATTCAGAGCATTAGTGCTATATGGGAAGGAGCAGACATTTTTAAACCCTGACCCAGTAGCAAGGGCATTCCTTTAATACATCATATATGAGTTACAACTGTCTCCTGACTGCCCATTTTGTCCTTGACCTCTTCGATTTTATGCTGCCCTTCACATCTTTACTATTTAATCTTTTGAAGGCCATAGCTTAATTTCCTTCTCAAAATCTTCTGTGGCTTTCATTCTCTTCAGATGATATCTATGTAATTGAATGATTTGTAAGAAGTTTGTATTACATAATGTATGTCTCTACTTAGGTGACTTTTATTACATTGTCATTGAATTTTTTTAACCATTCATTTAACAAGCATTAACCATGTATTCTCTCTGCATCTAGTATGAAGCTAAGCAGTGGGTTTTGTAGAGAAAAAAAGCTTGGAGCTTGGTGTCAGGCCCCCGGACTTCAAATTCATTCTTTCAGTCTCTGGTGATTTAGTTGTCAGTGACCAAATCTGAAAAGTAAAGATAATAATACATGTATCTCAGTGTCTTACAGATTTGATATGATTAATTTACATGAAAAATACTTCACTAGATGCTTAGATCAAAATAGTTGCTCAAACAATACTAGTTGTTTAATCTAAATCTACGTTATATAAGGTATACAAAGTGGTGGATTCAGTCCTTGAAGTTTAAGGAATTTAAAGCAACCAGAGAAGGAATAATATAAATGCAAAAGCAAACAATGAAAATAAACAAAAACAGAGAAGAATCCAGACTGCATTTAAAAGTATGGTGTACGCTTTTGCGTGTTACAGGTTGCCACAGGTGCTTGAGTTTGCCTTTGGTAATCAGATATATGGATTCAAATCCTGGTCTCATCTCTTGCTAACTCTATGACTTTGGTAAAAATTTTTTAGACTCCCTGGGCCTCTTCTTTTTTGTGAAACAATTCAGATGAAACCTCATAGAATTGATGTTGAAATTAACCTGTCTCCATGGAAGACATAAGTCTTTGATATGAATCTTTAAAGTATAGATTTGAGATATATAAGAGAAGCAGGCAGCATCCCAAATGAATGAAGAGCTGAGGGGGAGAAAGGATTGTTTGCACCACCGTGGGGGGTGCTCTTAGAGCCAGGAGCCTTGGACTCCTGGGAAGTGCTGAGAGCCAGGCTATGCCTGACCAAGAGAGCATGGTCATCGCGGGGTGGAAGCAAGAAGAGGACACTTCCGTCATAAATGAGGGAGGTGTCCTGGGACAGACAAGCAAGTGGATGATACGAACCATGGGAACAAAGTAGAGACTGCCTCCATTCAAGGTGAAATCCCCGCTCAGCTCTATGCTTACATGCTGCCTCAGTGGGGCCAGGTCTTCTAATTTTTTTTTAGAAGCAGCTGGCAATGTGGAACTTTCTGTGGACTTCCAGAACTGTTCACACTCTTTGACCCCTTCATATCTTTAGGCTTGCCTTTTCCTCGGCTACAATAATCTGTTCCTCCTTTCTCTTTGACTAAGTTCAATATATCCCCCAATGTCATTTGCTTTGTGGAACTACTTCCTCATCCTGAGGGATTTTATCCTGCCTCTGTTCCAGCACTTTCCATATTGGAGTACAACCTTGAGGCTGGGAGCTGCACCGGGCTGTTCTCTGCACAGCCCCTAGGCAGTACCGTATAGACTCCTAGGGAGAGTGAGCTCCCTGGAATCGGAATCCTGTGCACAGTCATCTCTGAGGGCAGGGCCTGCCCTAACCATTGTTAAAATGCCTAGCACAGCGTCTGACACAGAAAAGTATTCAATGAGCATGCACTGCATGTCTGTATTGGGCTGGATTCCTGAGTGGCAGGGGATGGTAAGTTTATCATTCATCTCTGTAATAGAGGAAACACTAGAGGTACAAGTTTCTTTTCAGATTAAAAAAAAATTGAGCTCTGGGTAGCATAAGAACCATATTTTGAAAATATTTTGGAAAATTATTTAAAAATTCCCAATTCTTCTGTGTCAGATACGTCTACACATTTTTCCCCCTCTAAGCGCTACCAAAGAGGTTTTGAAAATAGAGAACAAATCACACACACACGAATGGACATGCTTATGTGTCAGGCAACTGTATCCATTAGTCAGGGGGGCATGTTAAAGCTCTGTTCTAGTAGAAGTAAATCTAGAGAAGAAAGAGAAAGGAGCATAGAGCCGGGCCATGCTGGCAGAGGGTCATGGTTTCCATGCTAAGAAGGAAATGTTTAAATGGTAAGGGGTGTTAGAGGGGGTATCTCATGGAAGGACTCGGGTGGTATCCAGAAAATGTTCTGGTGCCACTCCCTTCTGTTAAAATGCTAACAGAGAACGCTGATGCACCAACCACATAAAGCTTGTCGAGTAACAGCATCGTCAGCAGAGCTATCGAGTCCCAGAGTCCTCACTTCCTCTTTGTTTCTTTCCTGATTTCTCCCTCCTTCTTTCCTTTCCTCCTGCCTCCTTCCTTCCTGCCTCCTTTCCTCCCCTCTTTTCCACGAGTCCTTCTTCTACTATCTCTTCTCTTTTTCTCTTCCTCCTCCTTTTCCTACTCATGTTCTTCCTCTTATTCTTGTCCTCTTCCTTCTTCTTTGTCCCTCTCTTGTTCTCATCTTACCTCCTTCTTCTCTTTCTTCTCTTAAAGGAAGATGTAGCTCTAATTGTGGAAGGAAGTAGGGCGGCAGAATTGATCTGAGAGCCAATTTTGCTAGGCTGCATCTACTCTAGAATAGGAGGGCTAATTTTAAAATATTATATGATAAACTTTGGCAGATTAATCACATTTTAATTAATCCTAGTTACTTTTGCAGTGATAACAGAGTTTCTATCTGTCCTGTGTCACTTTCCTTTAGGCATCTTATGTAATTCAGAGTAAGTGGGTTAAATTTTTAATTAACTATGGTCAGTCAATGAGACAGAGTTGCCAGTATCTTCTCATCTGCCTTATTTCGTCTTTTGAAACAGATTTGAACATAAGAAAAATCTGTCTTGTTTGGTTTAATTTTATTCTTTAATTTAAATTTTTTTAAAAGGTGCCTATGTTCTATGTACTTGGGACATGATTTAGAATATTTTGCATTTTCAGTGATTAATATGACTATTTCCATGAAATTTAATTATTTCCTGATTGTATATATTCTCTCTAATCTTAGGATACTAGAATTTCTAGATATCAAATATTCCATAACAGTCCTAATTAAAATCCATGTGGGTTGTTAAAGCTGCATGTCATGCTTAAAACTTGACAGTACATATTTTTGTAAAGTGAAGTGGGATGAAAGATATGTAAATGATGAGTTACCATTTTACCTGTGATAAAGGGTTTATTGATTTTTCATATTGCAATTTTAATAAAAAAATGTCACTTTTTAAAACAGTACTTTATAATAAACCAAATTACCATATATGGATGAAGACTAATAAGGTTATTAAAATTGTTTTTTTCTAGGGCACATAAGGTGCATCTGCTATTTTGAGACTCTGCTCTAAATATGCCTAGGTTTATTTATCATCTATTCGGTTTCTCAGCTATATAACTCTAATTTTGTATTACTTTAATGAACTTAAGGCAATTTATGTATATGCATTGTATTTTTTAAAATAAATAGAACTTGTGACATTAGAAAACATTATTTCTACCTTTAAGAATTATAAAATATCTTTTGTGTTCTTGTTCTCATTCTTTCTTGTCTATTGCTTATACTCCTTAATATTGCCTGGACCTGCTCTTTTCCTGTAAATGACACTCCTACACACCTTGGGTCATTCATGCTCTATTGGTCTTGATTTAGCTCCCATCATATGAATCAGAGGGTCAGATCTTTTGGTGACTCCACCTTGGTCCTAGCCATTATCATGTCTTGTCCCAAGTGAATCTCCCTGTGAATGTCCTCACTTCTGTTGCCCATTTCATTCATCCTATTGAAGAGCTGCAATGAATTTGTTAAAATGCAAATCGGTTTAACACCCCATCCTCTCTAATCTGGCTTCCTACTGACCTTGATATGAAGACTAGTTGGTTTTTCACAAGATGAATCTGTCTGCAATGTCCATGATCTTTTTCTTTGTTCTTCAGCTCTCCCTCTCACCCTACCAACCCAGAAACTCAAGCCTCTGAACTGTTGCATTTTCCAACAAGCCAAGCTCACCTATAACCCCCAGTCTTGGCACATTCTATTCTGTATGCCTTAAATCATTCCTCTCCCTTTAGTTTCACATGTTATGAATAAAATAAATATACTTCAAGTTTGTGAAAATAATGTCTCTACTTAAATTGTATTTTTAAAATGAAAATACAAATCCATTAAAATTGATATTCCATTTCAGTTTTCTCATTTAGAATAAGAAGGTTGTACCTACCTGAAGTGACTGAATCATTTTTTCATCACTATTGAAAATTTCTGTCTTTTATTTGGTGCACTTAGATCATTCTTATTTAAAATGATTATTGATGCAGTTGCATTAATATTTAGCATGCTTATAACTGTTTAAAGTGCTACATTTTTTTCTTCATTTTTCTCTACCATTTTTGCTGTCTTCTTTGGGTTTAACTGAGTACTTTATATAATTCCATTTTTTCTTCTCTCTTAGCATATCAATTACACTTCTTTTAAAAACTATTTTGGTGTTTGCCTTGGAGTTTACAACTAATCTAAGTCCACTTTCAAATAACACAATGCCACTTCATGAGTAGTGTGGGTACTGCCTAATAGGGAATTCCCAATTTCTCCCTCTAGTTACTTATTACATTGCTATAAGAAATTTTTATAGGCATTGACTTATAATAGTCATTTAAAGTATATAATCTATTAGAATTTCCATTTTATGGATAAGCTAATTGAAGTTGACAGAGAATAAGGAAGGAAGATAATGGATTGCATATTTTACATCTCCTTGACACCAATAAGAAGGATCTTGCCAAGACCCTAAAATAATTACCAAGAACCCTTGTAATTGCTATCTCTTGGTGATGTGGCCTGGACTATCTTTACTGGCTGAAAGCCATTTACAAAATAAATGCATCTACCAGATTCATAACATGGTTCCTCATCAGAACTTGATCACAGTCAGCAAACACATGAATGCTCATACACAAACACAAAATTGCTCTCCATTAGACATGAATGTTCCTTCTAATCAAGACTAAGTTTGCCTCATTCCGATATTAAATTTATTAAATTAGTGATTAACCCATCAAAGACCTTTTTTTATTATGCTTCTGTCCTTAAGATTCCGTCACATAGTCTTTCGCTTTCTGTCATGTCCCACTGGTTAATTCTGATTATCAAAGGAATTGACATGCTTTTTGGTAAAGCCCAGAATGTCTTCCACATTCCCCATTGTCTCATACAGTAGGCACTGGCTTTCCTCTATCCTATGTAACTAGAGGAAATTTTATAAATCTTAAACCCCCCATTAACATTTCTTGATTTATGCCAAATTATTTGTTTTCAGTTACCTTATTAGTCACGTTAGTCATGCTTATTCAATTATAGATTCCCATACTTCTTATTTGGCCAACTTATACAGCTTTTTAAATTTCTCATCTTCTAGTTTTTAAAATAAAAACTGGTGAGTCCCAGGGACGAGTGACAGAGGAACTCAAGCTCTCATTATTAGATTTACAAAACAAGACGTTTTATATGTTGGAAACTCTGATATTATATCAGTATAAAGAAAGAGTTTTTTGAGGATTTCCTGAAAAAGGACTCAAAAGAGAATGATTTTAATTATTTGGTTTGTATATACACCAATCTTGAAGATGGTATGAAATTTTTAATTGCATAGGAGATACAATGCAATTACGACCTCTTTGGTCAATGCTGAGTAGCTTCAGATGAAACATTTACTGATGCTTTGGGATTATATTTACTCTGGGAGAAGCTGTGATGAAGATCAGAGCATAGCTTTGTCATTCTTTTTAAAGACTTTCCTTGCTATTGGACTTTTAAAATGCTTCAGGTGTTAAGTGTGGAAATGCATCCAACATATATGGGAAAGTTAAATGGTTGCTATTGTAAAGAGCAAACAACATCTTTCTGAATATAAATCTTCTTCATTCATTTGTTATAATAATTTCCTCACTTGAAGTGACCTCTCTATCTTGGTAGACTCCTTATTATCCTTTAAGACCCTGCTTAGACATAATTCTTTGCTGAAACCTTCTCCTACTGTCCTCCTCACTCAAATTGCTATATATTCATTCCCTTACCCATTTACTCATTCACTCATTCACTCATTCATTCATTCAGTGTTTCTACATCACCTACCGGGAATTGAGGCTATAAACTCCAGTAAGATTTAATATCTATCCTTAAGACATACATAATATATTCAGAGGATACATATGTTGAGAAAATATAGATGCAATGCTTGTCAAACCTTCTATTAGAGAAGTAAAAATGAAGGTTAAAGAGGTTGCAAAGTCAAGGACTATTAACAACCTTGGGAACGACAAACATGTCATAGGGAAGGAGGCATTTGTGATTATCTTGAGGAATGTGTATATTTGGCCAGTGCAGCTGAAGTTCTTGGTAGTCTGCCTATTTTTTTTATCTTTATATTATTAGGGCCAACTGGCTCAAATGTTACTGGACTCGACTCTTTGGCTACACCCATGATAGGCTAGACATGCTGGGAATGAACCATTCTCTTTAAGCAGCCCTCAATCATAGATACATGGTTTACAATGAGGAGAAAGTTCTGGGACAGAGTATTAAATACAGAAATTGGTGGATAAATACAATACCTCTGGCTGAGATAACTCAGGAATGTGTGCCACACTGATTAGGAGTCACCCAGCAAGCATAAACTCCAGTTACTCACAGTATTAATTTGCTTTGTAATGTACATTTATTAACTAACTTCTCTTTCCTGTCTCACTTCTCTACTTTCTTACTCCTCAAATAAACTACTTCTATTCTGTTATGGGATGATTTTTTTTTTTAAGTAAAACCAAGACTCTCATACCACTATGCAATGAACACATATCACATACTACCTTATTGATTAATGAGGGAAATGAGGGCACCAATAAGATCACACTGGGTCAAAGGTAGGATCACCAGATGCTTATATAAATTTGAATTGCCAACAAACAACTTATAATTTTTCAGGATGAATATGTCCTGAATATTACATGGGACCTTACTTACATTAAAAAGGATGATTTATTTGAAATTCAAATATAACTGGACATACTGCTATTTTGATTTCCTAAATATGACAACCGTATTCAAAGGAGAATTTCAATATTTGTGAGTACACGGAGTGATGAACTATACAAAGAAAACAAAGGAATAAGAGGCATAGAATTCAGGGTCACATTGATGTCTGGGAGTGGGAAGCAAGGCAGAGGGATGTGTGGGAGGGAGAAGTAAATTATTGGCAATGTTTCAGTATTGGAGTTGGCTGTATTGTAGGGGCTTATTATCTTAATGATTTAAATAAGTACATGTAATATAATACAATAAAAAGACACATGCATGAAGCAATAATAGGTCATGAACTAGGATTATAATTAATCTAGTTTTGTACATATGTGGTTCACCAAAAAAAAAAAAGAGAGAGAGAGAGACAGAAAGAAAGACAGAAAGAAAGAGAAAGAAAGAAAGAAAGAAAGAAAGAAAGAAAGAAAGAAAGAAAGAAAGAAAAAGAAAGAAAGAAAGAAAAGAAAAACCCAGAGACCTAGTTATACTAGGCTGGGGAAGAATGAGTCCACAAGTAAGCTTAGTGAGTGGGAAGAAGAGTAAATGCTCTCTTTGCTTGTACTTAAGACATCAAGTTTTTTCAAAGAGTTGTCTTTGCCCTAGCTTACATATGTGTAAGAAGGGCAAGCTTTGACTGGCTCTTCAAAACATGGGAACATCTTGTCAAAATCTAAGGGCAAGGTAAAGATGAAAGCTAAAATGTCAGGGCTGCATTTACATAAACCAAGTGGAAGTGATCTGAAGGTCTAAAGAGAAGGTTTCATCACCAGCTTAATTATGGATCTTGATGTTAATGCTGGCGTTCAAAGTTTCCTCTTTCTCAAGTAAAGGTTATTCTGTCAACGAATAAAGGATAGAGGGTGACCTGTCAGAGATAAGGCTCTGTGGTGGTACCAAATGGTCTAATTAGATAGAACCAAGGCTCCAAAAAACAGATGGAGGAAAAATTGAGAACTCCTCAAGGAAGACACTTCTCTCAATTTTATAAAGTGACTTTACATATAAAAAACATCCTATAATGCAACAGTGGTAGAAGCACTGGAACTTGTTATTAAATAATGTAACTTTCTCCAATATTTTTCTTATGTGCCTGAGAGGAAAAACAAAACCTCAGACAGGCTTGAAATTGCTGGGCATTGGTGATGTTTGGAGGGTCCTTGATCAAGACAGGTTTCAATACCAATTGGAATCCTCGTGGCCCTGGATGCCCCAGTCTTCTCTCACCCACAATTACCCTGCACACAAGACACCACGGTGTTAGTATGCTAGTAGAACTGGAAAATGGTGTTGTAGGTTTAAGTGTAATAACTGAGAAAGAGAAGGGAAACATCTCTCAGGGACAGGATAAGGCAGCATGAACTCTCAAATCCCCTCTCTTAAACTGGGCAAACTAATGAAGGTTCTTTTTTTTTTCACCTCTCATTCTGTTGATAGTGTCCACCTTTTCTTGGGCTGCAAAGCTGGAAAACCCATTCTGTCTGGCTAGTGTCAAGTGATGTCCTGGAAAGTGAGAGAAATGTCTATGACATAGCAATTGCTGATACATTCATAAGGATGGCTATCTATAAAAACTGACTTAACAAATTGGAGAAAACTTGGATCAATTTAAAAGCTATCCTGGAACATTTGTATGAAGTAGCCGACTAGGGTATTCAATGGAGCAGATGGACTCTTGGAATGTGGTAAGTAGCATCTGGTGACAAGTGTCTGCTTTCTCTGACTTCTAGTCATTTCAGTTTTAAATTGGGGAAGGGGAAAAGTAAAAAGATGCAAAAGAGTGCCTGATTCTAGAGAATGTTGTTGATTTTTTTCCTCTATTCAGCAGATGTTTGCCTTGGTGATACCACAATATGGTCAGCAATTGTGTGAGATTAGCAACGCTGATTTCTAGGGCAGCTATTATGGGCACTGAAGTGGCTTTCAAATAGGTAGTATCATTTAGTCACTGTGTAAGGAAATGTTTAAGTAGCTCAGCAAATATGTCACATCATCTTGTTTAGATGTCCATGAAGGAAAAGCACAGGACTTATACCCAGCTATTGCTAAAACTATATTATATATCTGTCAAGGCTGGAGTTGGCTAAAAGACCTGAGTGGTGGAACCAAGCTCATTGAGATACATGTTGGAGTAAAAGAATAAAATCAACTGTCAAAGGAAATATCTCATGGGCCATTTGCAGTGATTATGACAGTTTGTCCCTTTTGTCCAGCTGGAGAGAAGCCATACTTCATTTCTGCCAACTCCTTACATTTCCCAAGTAGAAATCCCAGCACTGGGCAAATGCCTATGTGAGGCTGACCTACTCCTGAGGCAGAGAAGACTGCCTAAAGGGGGTCATGATCCCAGAGAATAGATTCAGAAGACTACTTCAACTGACAACCTTCTAGCCATGATGCATCCTTTCAACAAACATTGTGTTTTTCAAGAAGAGCTACGATCATGTAGTTTGGACATTCAGATTGCTTTATAAGAGCTGTTTGGTCAAGCAGAGGTTTTTGACAGGAATCAGCTCTCAAGACTGACAAGGAACATGGTTTATGGAGGTTAGGAAGGGGGGTGGGTTGAGGAGGTTCCAAAGAGACAGACATAGTGAGTGTGTGGGAAGTGAATCAGTCAGAAACTGAGACCTCTCTTGACTCAATTTATCATCTGTTTCTTTTTTATTTTATTTTATTTTATTTCACACATAAAGTCTAGTTTTATTCAGAGAATATTGAAGGAACTTGATAGATATTTGTACAGTGACTGATAGAATTTTCTTCAGCATGGTGATTACTTTATAACATCTATAATAGTGATTTGTTCAATGTTGAATGGCTGGCCATGGCTGACCCTTGGCTTACCTGTGAGATTATGGCCAAAAGAAGATTAGAAACTGCCAGGTAAATCTTGCTTCTAAGTGAGGATGGGGTAGAAATGTCAGGATTACCTACTGGGTTGCTTTTTGTGTGCTAGGTATGAGTAATTCCTACAGGAGAACAAGGAAAGATTATAAGCAAACAGGTTTATGTGTATTTTCCTCTGGGGGAATGCACTGGAGAATGAGGGAGGCATCACACTTTTACTTAGTGCACTTTTGTCTTGTTTGATTTTTTTTTCCTCACTGTTCAAGGACATTCATGTGTTAAAAAGTGAACTGGCTTAAAAAGTGAACAGAGTCTATGAAAGATCTCTGTTCTGGCTGAAATATTCCTTGCAGGATCAGAGGCTGATTTTTGTTGTTGTTGTTATTTGTTATCAGTCTCTTTTTTCCTACTGACCTTGAAAATATATATGACACCAAATGCTTATAAGGGAAACAGAAAGATTTAGTCTAAAATCTGAATGTCAAATATTTAATATTTGAGGAACATATAATCTGTAATGTTTTAATTGCTTTGGAAAGTGATTTCTGAATCTGTATGTGGCTTCAGATATATTAATGTGTTGCTGTACTACTCATTTGAAAATAAATCAGTAAAACCAATTAATTGAGCTTGTGAAACAATGGAAGAAATGCTATTTTTGTTGAGGTTTCTCAGTCTTGCGTGCTAACTCCAATTCAGCAGTCTTCTACTCAGTTCCTTGTATGTGCAAAATACTGCATTTAATATAAGATGAATCAGTTATAAATGCTAGTCTATAGAAGTTGACTTCTAATTGGTGAAAAATACAAGATTAAGTAAGTGCTACTTGGAGGGGAAAAACAAAGATCTGTGGGGTGCAAAGGAGTGAGTCATATAGTCCTGATGAATAGCCAACTGAAGATAAAGTTGTTTTTATTTTTTTTCCTGGATTGGATATTATTCCCACAATGATAACATACCTGATCTCTTACAATAATAAAATGATTAAGAACTAAAGTTTAGGGACACCTGAGTGGCTCAGCGGTTAAGTGTCAGCCTTCGGCTCACGGCGTGATCCTGGAGTCCCAGGATCAAGTCCCAAATCAGGCTCCCTGCATGAAGTCTGCTTCTCCCTCTGCTTATGTCTCTGCCTCTCTCTGTCTCTGTCTCTGTCTCTCTCTGTCTCTTGTGAATAAATAAATAAAATCTTAAAAAAAAAAAGAACTAAAGTTTATAGTGGGATACAGATAGCACTTGGCTGTCTATCCAAATATCTGGATTTCAGTCTCAGCTCTTCTATGGGCCAATTTTATTGGGTAGATGCTTGTCAATCATAAGATTCAAGGTTCCTCTCTGGTCCCCTCTTTACCTCACTAACCCCTCAGAATGGGGAATTGATATAGGTGTGTACAAGTCTAAGGATCATTACTAAGTCTTTGAGCTATGCTGGAGTTAGTCATGATGAAGGGAAGGATTAATGTGCTGAGCCTCTGGGTTGAGTGTTCCTCTTTGGAACCTTTTGTAGTTCATCTCTATGGTGACTTCTTTCTTCCCTCCTTGGTGGGTACTTAAATGCTTCCGGATCTCTTTTACCTTAGAAAGAAGGGCTTAGAGAGTCTATATGAATCATAGCCCTTCCAAGGAAAGGAGGCATAAAGAGTAACTTAGTCCTGTAGGTTTAAGTCTTTAAGACCTAAAAGACCTCTAAAAGAGACCTCTTCTTTCCTCCATCCTTTACCCTGGAATTTCATTCAGCATTGAGCTACTAAGGGTAGATCAGAGGATTCAGAATTGGGTGTGGACTAGGGGTAAAGACTGGAAAAGCCAATGAGCTGGCTTTTGACTTCACTTTTAAGCTCATTCATGTTGAGTCAAAGGTTTCTTCATAGCTCTAGTCTATGAAAGTCTAATATTGTTTCAGGAAAATATCTCATTTGACTAAATAAAATAGTTTTGCCTGGTTGATCATCTTTTTATTTTCCTTGGGAACTTGAGGGCATTGAAAGGAGGATGGTTGAGGATTTATGTTGTTAGGATGACAAGACTGGCCATATTTGTTTTGTTTTTTTCCAAAGGAAAAGAAATTGGTTCAGCTCTGACTTGTTTCTTGTGTCTTTTCCTTTTGCTTTTTTTCTTTTGTGTGTGTGTGTGTTTTAAAGAGTGTATTTATTTATTCATGAGACACAGAGAGAGAGAGAGGCAGAGACACAGGCAGAGGGAGAAGCAGGCTCCATGCAGGGAGTCCGACATGGGACTCAATCCCGGGTCTCCAGGATCAGGCCCCGGGCTGAAGGCAGTGACACTAAACTGCTGGCCCATCGTGTTGTTTTTATAACTATATTCACTCTACCTTGTCACAAGCAAAGGCAGGAAGGCACTGGTTATAGGAAAATGCATGTATCCTTGTTTGTAACTCAAAGCCTAGGGGTAGCTGCAGGCAACTCAGGAGAGTAGTATATATGTTTGTATAGCATTCATAAGACAATTCATAAACTAATGGATTATTAATTAAAGGAATGTCTGTTAAGTTTCTTCTATGAAATGCTATCTTTTTAAATTTATTATTATTTTTTTATTGGAGTTCAATTTGCCAACATATAGCATATCACCCAGTGCTCATCCTGTCAAGTGCCCACCTCAGTGCCTGTCACCCAGTCACCCCAACCCCCCACCCACCTCCCTTTCCACCACCCCTTGTTTCTTTCTGAGTTAGGAGTCTCTCATGTTCTGTCATCCTCACTGATATTTTCACTCATTTTTCTCTCCTTTCCCCTTTATTCCCTTTCACTATTTTTTATATTCCCTAAATGAATGAGAACATATAATGTTTGTCCTTCTCTGATTGACTTATTTCACGCAGCATAATACCCTTCGGTTCCACCATGTCGAAATGGTGGGTATTTGTTGTTTCTAATGGCTGAATAATATTCCATTGTATACATAGACCACAGCTTCTTTATCCATTCATCTTTCGATGGACACCAAGTCTCCTTCCACAGTCTGGCTATTGTGGACATTGCTGCTAGAAACATCCGGGCGCAGGTGTTCCACCATTTCACTGCATCCGTATCTTTGGGGTAAATCCCCAGCAGTTCAATTGCTGGGTCGTAGGGCAGATCTATTTTTAACTCTTTGAGGAACCTCCACACAGTTTTCCAGAGTGGCTGCACCAGTTCACATTCCCACCAAGAGTGCAGGAGGTTTCCCCTTTCTCCACATCCTCTCCAGCATTTGTTGTCTCCCGTCTTGTTAATTTTCCCCATTCTCACTGGTGTGAGGTGGTATCTCATTGTGGTTTTGATTTGTATTTCCCTGATGGCCAGTGATGGGGAGCATTTTTTCATGTGCTTGTTGGCCATGTCTATGTCTTCCTCTGTGAGATTTCTGTTCATGTCTTTTGCCCATTTCATGATTGAATTGTTTGTTTCTTTGCTGCTGAGTTTAAGAAGTTCTTTATAGATCTTGGAAACTAGCCCTTTATCTGATAGGTCATTTGCAAATATCTTCTCCCATTCTGTAGGTTGTCTGTTAGTTTTGTTGACTGTGTCTTTTGCTGTACAGAAGCTTTTTATCTTGATGAAGTCCCAATAATTCATTTTTGCTTTTGTTTTTCTTGCCTTCATGGATGTATCTTATAAGAAGTTGCTGTGGCCAAGTAGAAAAAGGGTGTTGCCTGTATTCTCCTCTAGGATGCTGATGGAATCTGGTCTCACATTTAGATCTTTCATCCATTTTGAGTTTATCTTTGTGTAGGGTGAAAGAGAATGGTCTAGTTTTATTCTTCTGCACGTGGCTGTCCAGTTATCTCATCACCATTTTTTGAAGAGACCGTCCTTTTTCCAGGGGATACTCATTCCTGTTTTGTCAAATATTAGTTGACCATAGAGTTGAGGGTCCATTTCTGGATTCTCTATTCTGCTCCTTTGATCTATGTGTCGGTTTTTGTGCCAGTATCACACTGTCTTGATGACCACAGCTTTGTAGCACAACCTGAAATCTGGCATTGTGATGCCCCCAGCTATGGTTTTCTTTTTTAAAATTCCCCTGGCTATTCGGGGTCTTTTCTGATTCCACACAAACCTTAAGATGATTTGTTCCAACTCTCTGAAGAAAGTCCATGGTATTTTGATAGGGATTACATTAAATGTGTAAATTGCCCTGGATAGTATTGACATTTTCACCATATTAATTCTTACAATCCGTGAGCATGGAATATTTTTCCATCTCTTTGTGTCTTCCTCAATTTCTTTCCTCAAGTGTTCTGTAGTTTTTAGGGAACAGATCCTTTACCTCTTTGGTTAGGTTTATTCCTAGGTATCTTATGCTTCTGGGTGCAATTGTAAATGGGATTGACTCCTTAATTTCTCTTTCTTCAGTCTCATTGTTAGTGTATAGAAATGTCACTGGTTTCTGGGCATTGATTGTTTTTTTTTTTTTTTTTTTTACGTTTTTGTACATTTCTTTTTTAATAATAAATTTATTTTTTATTGGTATTCAATTTACCAACATACAGAATAACACCCAGTGCTCATCCTGTCAAGTGCCCCCCTCAGTGCCCGCCAACCAGTCACCCCCACCCCCCACCCTCCTCCTCTTCCACCACCCCTAGATCGTTTCCCAGAGTTAGGAGTCTTTATGTTCTGTCTCCCTTTCTGATATTTCCTACCCATTTCTTCTCCCTTCCCTTCTATTTCCTTTCACTATTATTTATATTCCCCAAATGAATGAGACCATATAATGTTTGTCCTTCTCCGATTGACTTATTTCACTCAGCATAATACCCTCCAGTTCCATCCACGTTGAAGCAAATGGTGGGTATTTGTTGTTTCTAATGGCTGAGTAATATTCCATTGTATACATAAACCACATCTTCTTTATCCATTCATCTTTCGATGGACACCGAGGCTCCTTCCACAGTTTGGTTATTGCGGACATTGCTGCTAGAAACATCCGGGTGCAGGTGTCCTGGTGTTTCATTGCATCTGTATCTTTGGGGTAAATCCCCAGCAGTGCAATTGCTGGGTTGTAGGGCAGGTCTATTTTTAACTCACAGAGGAAGACATAGACATGGCCAACACGCACATGAGAAAATGCTCTGCATCACTTGCCATCAGGGAAATACAAATCAAAACCACAATGAGATACCACCTCACACCAGTGAGAATGGGGAAAATTAACAAGGCAGAAAACCACAAATGTTGGAGAGGATGCGGAGAAAAGGGAACCCTCTTACACTGTTGGTGGGAATGTGAATTGGTGCAGCCACTCTGGAAAACTGTGTGGAGGTTCCTCAAAGAGTTAAAAATGGGCATTGATTATGTATCCTCCACACTGCCAAATTGCTGTATGAGTTCTAGCCATCTTTGGGTGGAGTCTTTTGGGTTTTCTATGTACAGTATCATGTCATTTGCAAAGAGGGAAAGTTTGACTTATTCTTTGCCAATTTGAATGCCTTTTATTTCTTTTTGTTGCCTGATTGCTGAGGCTAGGACTTCCAGTACTATATTGAATAGCAGTGGTGAGAGTGGACATCCCTGTCTTGTTCCTGATCTTAGGGGAAAGGCTCCCAGTGCTTCCCCATTGAGAATGCTATTTGCTGTGGGCTTTTCGTAGATGGCTTTTAAGATGCTGAGGAATGTTCCCTCCATCCCTACCCTCTGAAGAGTTTTGATCAGGAATGGATGCTGCATTTTGTCAAATGCTTTCTCTGCATCTATTGAGAAGATCATAATGGTTCTTGTTTTTTCTCTTGTTGATATGATCTATCACATTGGTTGCTTTACAAGTGTTGAGCCAGCCTTGCATCCCAGGGATAAATCCCAATTGGTCATGGTGAATAATCTTCTTAATGTACTGTTGGATCCTATTGGCTAATATCTTGTTGAGAACTTTTGCATCTGTGTTCATCAGGGATACTGGCCTATAATTCTCCTTTTTTGTGGGGTGTTTGTCTGGTTTTGGAATTAAGGTGATTCTGGCCTCATAGTATGAGTTTGGAAGTATTCCACCTCTTTCTTTCAGAACAGAGTTAGTAGAATAGGTATTGTTTCTTCTATAAACATTTGATAGAATTCCCCAGGGAAGCCATCTGCCCTTTTGTGTCTTGGGAAGTTTTTGATGACTGCTCCCACTTCCTCCCTGGTTATTTGCCTGTTCAGGTTTTCTATTTCTTCCTGTTCCAGTTTTGGTAGTTTGTGGTTTTCCAGAAATGGGTCCATTTCTTCTAGATTGCATAATTTATTGGCATATAGCTGTTCACAGTGTGTTTTAATATTGTTTGTATTTCCTTGGTATTGGTGGTGATCTCTCCTTTTTCATTCATGATTGTATTAATGTAAGTCTTTTCTCTTTTGTTTTTAATAAGGCTGGCTAATGGTTTATCTATCTTATTAATTCTTTCAAAGAACCAACTTCTGGTTTTGTTTATCTGTTCCACAGTTCTTCTGGTCTCTATTTCATTGAGTTCTGCTCAAATCTTTATTAACTCTCTTCTTCTGCTGGGTGTAGCTCTTATTTGCTGTTCTTTTTCCAGTTCCTTTAGGTTCAAGGTTAGTTTTTGTATTTGAGTTTTTCCAGTTTTTTTGAGGGATGCTTGTATTGCGATGTATTTCCCTCTCAGGACTGCTTTTGCTGTATCCCAAAGATTTTGAACTCTTGTATCTTCATTCTCACTAGTTTCCATGAACCTCTTTAATTCTTCTCTAATTTCCTGGCTGACCCTTTCATCTTTTAGCAAGATGGTCTTTAATCTACATATGCTTGAATTTCTTTCAAATTTCTTCTTGTGATTGAGTTCTAGTTTCAAAGCATCATGGTCTGAAAATATGCAGGGGACAATCCCAATCTTTTGGTATCGGTTAAGACCTGATTTATGACCCAATATGTCATTGTAATGCTATCTTCTACATTAAGCTTTAACCTAGGGCTTCTAATTTGAGAGCCTTAACCCTTGAAGGGTCCAAGTATGATTTTCAGAAGGCTACAAGTCCCCTGAATTTATATGTAATCTTTGTGTATGTAATTAGCTAAAAATTGAATCCATAGTTTTGATAGAATTTCCAGAGATCTATACCTCAAAAATGCAAAAACAACTACTTTTAAATCTAAATTCTCTAAGGTCACAGGCCTTTTATTTTTTGGTGTCGGCTAGAATAGAAATCTAATGGACAATACAAAATCAACAATGTGGATTAATTTACTCAATACAATGGGCCTTTACTAAATGGGCATTTGGGTCCAGGTAAGATGTTAATATGCTAGGCAGATAAAGTTGAAGGTGAGGAAGGGAAGGGAGTTCCAGAGCTACCCAGGAAGCTCATTCTTATCTAACACTTACTGAATCAGAATTTCAGGAGCAGAGATAGGCATAGATGGATGAACTACAAACAAGGTTTTCCAAGTAATCCTGTGTGATCTCATCTCCTATACAGGTTGAAAATCACTGAACTGGTGGGAAAAATAGATAGACATTAAACAAATATATTTCAAGACAGGATGAACTGCCTTCTAAAAAGAGATCTCATTAACAGGAACTAGGAAGCAGAGAGATCTATGTAAATTTTAGAATATTTATAGCTTTGAGCTGGACCTTGAAGTGTGAGAAAATTTCAATAAAGACAGAATAATAAGGCTTGAAAATGCTGAGTATAGAAGTTCTGATGTTGAAGAAGGGAAGAGAAACAGAATTTTTGGATTTTCTCCTTTGAGAGAGTGTTAAAATAAGGTAGAACTTAGTATAGGAATTAGGTACAAATATATTAGTACAGAGAAGTACATAAAGGACTAGGTCAATTGATCAGTGTTGGCTGACAATATACCTTAATAACTGATGTAGCTGCACCATAAATTCATCCTCCTTTTGTTCCTACCAGTCTACTATTAATAGTATGTACAATTTGACTTGACTTACACAAGCAGGTAGAATTTCTAAGAGTCAATTTAGCATAATCAATATAACTTTTTAAAAAGCACAGACATTTACCAAAACTTCTCAATAAAAAATAAACAAAAAACTCATTATGAGAAAAGTACTCAGGATCTCTGGAATATCTCGACAGGGCCAATATTTGTCATTGAGGCTGACAATTCAGCTTCAATGATTTCCTGTATCTTGATGCCATTAGTCAGTATTTGGCTAGCCGCATAGTATTTTCTTTGGAAATTTCACTCAAGAAACTAGCTATTGAATATTGTACTGGCTTCCTGTGGTTGCTATAACAAGTTACAATAAAGCTGGTTTTTTAAAACAACAGAAATTTATTCTCCCACAGTTTTGGAGGCCTAAAGCCCAAAATCAAGGTGTCTATAGGGATGCAGTCCCTCTGGAGTCTCTAGGGGAGAATGTATTACTTACATCTTCCAGCCTTTGGTGACTGCTGATATTCTTTACCTTGTGGATGCATGTCTCTGCTCCATGTCTTCTATTCTGTGAGTTTCCTTGATATATCTCTCAAAACTCCATTTTCTCCTTTTATATGGACAATTGTGATGAGGTTTTCAATTTCATTGATTTCTGCTCAAGTTTTTATTATTTCTTTTCTTTTACTTACTAAGGCCTAATTTGCTCTTTTTTGTTTGTTTGTTTCCTAAAGTAGATGCTTAGATCTTTTGTTTTATTTTATTTTATTTTTTTAAAGATTTTATTTATTTATTCATGAGACACACACACATGGAGGCAGAGACATAGGCAGAGAGAGAAGAGGCTCCATGCAGGGAGCCCAATGTGGGACTCAATCTCCGGACTCCAAGATCAAGCCTTGAGCTGTAGGAAGATACTTAACCACTGAACCACCCAGGCATCCTGTTCATTGTTTTTAGATATTTTTTCAGTTCTAATATATGTGTTCAATGCTATACGTTTCCCTCTAAGTACTGCTTTCACTGCATTCTACACATTTTGATTTTCATTTTCATTTAGTTTGAAATATTTAAAAATTTCTCTAGATTTCTTTTTTGATCCATATGTTATTTAGATGTTGTTTAATCTCCGGATATTTTAGGATTTTTCCAGCTACCTTTGTTACTATTTTCTAGTTTAATACCATTTCAGTCTTAAGATTTTCTATTCTTTTAGATTCATTAAGGTGTGTTTTATGGGCCAGAATGTGTTTTATCTTGATAAATGCTCTATAGGAGCTTCAGAAGAATATCTTGGATGAAGTAGTGTATAAGTGTCAATTAGACTAAGTTTTTTGTTTCTTAACATGTCTTGCAAGTTTTTGTTGAATGGCATACATGATGTGCTGGATAAAAGGAATTGAGGCAAATAGGGCTTTAGTGTGAGAGTTTATGTTTATCTGGTTAGGATAACATATAATTATTGTTTGATATAGCTGTGGTATCAGAAGCTAAAATTTCCTTTCATGTCCTTGTTTTTATTTTCCTGTTTCCCTGGAGACTCCTTAACTAAAGTCAGAGCCTTGCTGTCCTTTCAGATGTAATCTCTGGTTATGCAGGAGACCTGGTAAAGTGGTAGGTTCTGAGGGAGGGGCAGACTTTTATAATCCTAGGATTAGATCTCAGTGTTTTAGTGAGACAGTGTCCCTGGGTGTGACTTTGGTAAGTGTTTCACAGTTAACCCTCTCCCTTTAGGTGAGACAGGAAGGCTAGAGGGGGATGGAGTTGGGTAGTTCCCTTCCTCCAGGTCAGTAAGGCTCTGGTAAAATAGTTACCCTTGAGGACAGGCCGTTGTTGAAAATGAAGCACTTAAAAAAAAAAAAAAAAAAAAAAAGAAAGAAAGAAAGAAAAGAAAAAAGAAAATGAAGCACTTTGAATTTATTTAAAAATTGTTACTTTCCTGGGGTGCTTGGGCGGCTCAGTCACTTAAGTGTCTGACTCTTGATCTCAGCTCTGGTCTCGGTATTACAGTTATGAGTTCAAGCCTTACATTAGGCTCCACACTAGTCATGGAGCTTACCTTAAAAAAGTTATTTTCTCCCTTTCTCTGCCAGAAACATGAAGGGGTTTTTCTTTGATCTTCACAGTGAAAACTTGGTGGAGCTCTTTGAAGGGAAACTGAAGAAAGTATGGGAACCTCCCCTAAGATTGGGCTTCCAGGATTTTTAATCTCTCAAACATTATTGCATTTCTAGCAATTATTCAATTACCCTCTCCTCTAAGTATTCCTAGTAGACTCCAGCAGAAGCTTCTGCTGCGGGTAAACTGTGATTATGTGTTCACTTATTTCTCTAGTTTTCAGGGTAGTGGTTTGCCCTGTGTCGTAAGTTCTCTGATGGATCTAAGAGTTGTTGCTTTTCAGTTCATTCAGCTTTTTCATTGTTGTAAATATGGGAGTAATGATCCCAAATTTTTTGTGTGTCAGACTGGAAACTGTATCAAGACCCACTTTTTTAGATATTATAGAGTGGGTATATTTACCAGGAAAAAGAGTGGTACTTAATAATCTCTAAATTCTCTTCCAGGTCTGATTTTTTGTCTACTTCTAACAAGTTTTGCCTTTTAAATTTTGCCTCATAAAACCGAGTGAAAAGCCATTATAATTTCTTTAACATTACAGTTTTGGAGCAATATACAAATGGGGTAGAGGAAAGCCTGTATATAAATCATGAAGTTGAGGTCTTAGTTTCAGCTTGCCACTTGTGTTGGGTCTAGAAAAAGCTGCTTCATGTCTCTGGATTTTAGCTCCTTCATTTATAGAATATGGCAGTTGGCTTATGTTGCCAATTGATGTTAACATTCTGCTGTTCTAGAGGATGAATCTTTAAAGGATAATAGCAAAAATGTGCCTAATTTATTGCTCACAACCTTGGTTTTCATACATGAAATACCTTATTGGCATTAAGCAAATAGCTATTTAAATGTCAGCAGTTGATCTGGGTACTTTATCTGGCAGCTTTCCATTTTCTAAATGGAAAGGAGAGGTCTTGCTGGTGCTCTCACTTACTTTAAAAATAAGAAATATAGTTCCTGATAGTTAACAGATCTCCTGAAAACTAGACAAATTGGCCTCAGTTGAGCAAGATGGTTTTTGAATAGCTGATTAACTAAAAGGAGAATAAAAGCTACAGATATTAAATACTGATTTTCAGCAGTGAATACTCAAATTATTGAATCTGCCAACAGATTGGAACATGAAAAGTTCAATCAGTCAGTGGGCTATTTAGGCTATCTGTCCCAAAAGACAGATTTTCTTTCTTTCTTCTTTTTCTTCTTCACAGATTTGAATATATTTTTGTGTGAGCTGACCAAATAGACTTTCTTTTGTTACTGTGTTGGCACAGAATAATTCTTGTGCTTGTCCATATGCAATACATTTAAATGTGTTCTGTACTTTCATCTTCTAATCAATTCAAATATCACATAGTTAATAATGGCATGTCAGGTTCTATTTTAAAGTTTGAAAATAAAGAAAGAAAAAGAGACAGGCCAGTCTTCAAAGAGTTCACAGTTTTGTATGGGGCAGAAACATCCTGACGACATTGGGTCCTGAAAGTTATACCAGAGCTAAGGAATTTATTGGAGAATCATCAACCTATAGATAAGAAATGAAGACAGGATTGTGGCTGAGCTCTATCTATCAGTGGATGGGACTGGAGAATCCACAATTTTTAAAGTTTCAGTGAGAGGAAACACTACTGAAGAGAAAAATTCAAGGAAGTAACTATACAATTAAAATTTTGTCTTCATTTGGATTCCATAAGAAGCAGACTCCAAGACAAGGTTTGAGTGCAAGGAATTTATTTGGTGAATGATCCTAGGAAGTCCCAGTAGATAAGTAAGGAGGTGAGACAGAGAAGAGAGCCAGTGAAGGTTGCAAATTACAGCTTTGATTAATTGAAGCTTCACTTCCCTGTGGAGCTCTGCAGTAAGAGCCAGTATAGACATGTCTCCCAGAACTGTCTTGGCTGAAGGGTGAAGAAGCTGAAGTATTTGTTCACCAATTGCTCTCAGTCATTGGTTAAGGATTGTTCTTAATGGAGAGTTCTTAATTCCCTGGCATTGTTGACCTATCCATCACATGTGCATCAAAAGTAGGTTCCAGGGGTCAGAGAGAATCTTCTGGTAAAAAAATGTCTACTGATGGTGGGTGTAAGTCTAGACCATCATGCACAGAAATGGTAAGTGCTTAAGAGCTATGAATGGAGCATTAATGGCACTTGCTAAAGTTTAATGCCTTTAGACTTCCAAAGGAAGAGAGAGTTTCTGGGAAGAGGAAGTAGTAAATAATGTCAAAAAGATGGACAAGTCACATAAGTAAAAGAACTGAGAATGAGTGATAAGCCAAGGGGAAGGCACTAACAGAAACAGAAAAGATTTTAAAATGGTGATAGAAAATGAATATTTGATAGGGTAAGTTGCAAGAGGTGATGGAATGAGGGGCATGCACCTATTTTTAACAAATTCAAAAATACACCCAAAGATAAAATAAAATCATCATTAAAAATAAAATGCCTTTTTATGATTTAATTTATATATCAATTTATTCAGGACACTCTCCTTGACTGCCAAGTCTGGCTTAAAGGTCACTTTTTCTCCCAGTGCACAACACCTTTTCCTCATTTTTTAGATGGGATTTACCACACAGACTCCAGGTTATTTATTTGCTGCTTATGCAGGGATGGTATCAGGCACAGAGAGAAGATAGAGCTCCATTTGGTTCATTTGAGCTATAAAGCATTGAATTACTTTGTGCCCAGCAATCTTAGGACACATGAATAGAAACTAAACCAGCATCCTGGAGGATATAAACCTGGTCACACAGTGTCCATCTCACAGTGAGGTTAGTCACGTCCTTGATATTCTCTCCTGACATACTGATGAGCTGCACTGCAACCCAGCATCAGAATACAGGATGACTTCTTTGGAGCAATTACATTTTTCCTAAACAGGCTCTAGATGGAGATATTCATCTATTGTTCCTTTGTTTTTTCAGCAGTTGAGGTGAACAATATACTTGACAACTAAAAAAGTAAATTAAAATTATTCTTCATTTTTAAGTCTCTCAAAGACTCATAGAAATGATTTAGAATATTATTTAAGGCAGATAAGATATGAAAAATATTTTTGAATTGCTAATCTGGATAATTTATTAAAGTGGGACACTGCTGCATGTTACCTCTTTCTATCTATGGACATTTTCTGAAGAAGATACAGATCAATTGCCTTTTTATATGAAACAGATTTAATCTGAAATACAAAGGAGTTAAGACATTTCAATTCATTCTTTAAAATCTGCATTTTGTAAACAGTGATGGGGAATACCAAAGTCAATCCACAAAAGCAAAATTTGCAATTGTTTTTGCATAGATTTTAACCTTTAGGTAAGGTTTAAGAAGTTAGTATTTAGTATTGTTATTATTATTGTTTTTGAATAATCACACGTATCACTTCCCCCAGGAAATGAGCGAGTTGGCACCCTGTGAATGTAAGTTTCCAGCAGGAGAGGAAAAGGAAAGGGAAATTAATATGGAACAGGAAGAGATGCAGAGTGATGGAAGGAGAAGGTAACTAGCTCCTGACGCAACTGGGAGAACATTAACCTCTCTGTGCTGTCAAATGGGGAAAATTTTTTCCTGCTGTGCTTATTTTGTAGAATGACTAAGGTAAGAAAAAAGAAGTGGTGTGAGGAGTCGATGGTCAGGGCCAGGCAGCAGCAGGACGGGCCACGGTGCCAAGTGAATGCCCCTCCTGCCCCTCAGCTACCTGCAACTTCTTCTGCTGGTGGTGGAGCTGGACCAGGCCTAGGGTTTTTGAAGTTGAGCTTGATTAACACAAATGGTATAGACATATGCATGCCTAGTACTGGGGCCCCCATCCTGCTGACAGTTTGCATGACTATGATCTTGTTAATGACTATGGATTTATCACAGAAACTACTGGAAATTTTCTGACCACTATTTTAATGAAGAAAGCAGCCACAGAAATGTATATAAATCATGATCTGCTTTTTGAGGTCACTCTGTGGAAGGGCCTGTACAGACTGGCATCATTCAGCTGTACCAGCAGGGACTCCAAAGTTCTGAGCCCTTTGCTACTCCTTGCAAAGCTATAGCTTTCATCCTCTCAGTGGGCTTTCCCCTGTGTTTTCAATCAATGCAGGAGCTCTAGGTCCCGTCTCCCCCTTCCTTCCTCCCAGGAGGAGTTACAGAAGGGGGGCACACAGCTCTCTCCAAATTTGAGACACTTGCTATCATGTTCACCTCTAGCAAGAAAACTCTGCTTCAGGTCTTAGATAGACATCTCAACCTTAGCCAAGGAAAAATGGAAGGTTCTCCTGGATCTGTTCTAAAACAAAAGATGCACTTCCAGGAAGGTAAGATGTAGCTTCAGCTAGCAAGAGGCAGGCATATCTCAGAGTTGAGCATGCTGAAGCCAACATTTGATATTACTACTTTAGGAATGTTAGCAGTAGTACAGGCAGCTGTACAATGCCTAACCCAAATCCTCCCACTGTCTAGGTCAAGATTTCATAGAACACTCCAGAGTAATTCTTCAGCCACTCAAGGATAAGTCTTGAGAATTCTTCTGTAAGATGTCAACTGCCTGAGAATATGATCAACTTGCTTCTGATCCTTGGGGAGGGGAGCATTCTTCTGAAAGTGGGAGCACAAAAAGAAGAAGGGAAAAGACAATGTAATTTGAAATTAAATAATTCCATAAGCGACAAGTAATGATTTGTTTTTTTGCTCTTTCTTCTTTTCTCCCCGCCCCCCCCCCCCCACCTCTTTTGCATTGGGAACTAGAGAAACCATATACAATTGTAAGGTGTAGGGTAAAGTGTGATGATCAGTTTTGGAGTTCAAGAATCATGTGAGGTTTCTGGGTGTTTGATGTGGGTGTCAGCACTGAAGACTGACTACCACCAAAATAAATTCTATTATAGATTTATTAATAGCTTGTTACAAAAAAGATGGCATTATTGTACAATGAGACTTCAGTCAAATCATGATTTCAATTAATTATCATGATTAAACTGATAATCAGTTTAATAATTTTAGACAGATTAGAACTGTAACTTCTGGGCCCTTACTGGGACTTGTTTGCTTCTCAGACTGGTTTAAGGAAACCTCATCCAGTATAGTATTGCTATACAGCTCTCTTAACCAGGTCTTGTGATTTAACATCTTAGTGACTAGTAGCTTTGGACAATTTCATGTGCTGTGCCAGGTAATTAGTCAACAAGAGACTTTCCAAGGAGTATTTGCCTTGGACAGTTCATCATGGACCAGTATCTGGCCTTCAGTTCTGCAATTTTGAAGATGGATTTTATCAGCACACTTACCACTGGGGATGAATGAACTCAATAACTAGAATTAAGAGACTAATGTAAATTAAGCTACTACTATAGTACATTTACAGAGAAGTCTAATAAACAAAATAAACAAACAAAAACTGATTGTGACAGTATTGTAAAAAGACATTATATACAAAGGAGGCATTACAACAGCCTTTGAATATTAACCGGAGTATCCAGAACAGATCCAGCCTAGAAGCAGAAGCTTAATTCCTGGAAATAAGAAAGTTGTGGCTCTAACCCCTTGATCCGTTTTCCTGATCTTGAAAATCCAGCTGACTTTTCTGTCCCTTTGTTACATAATCTGCAAAAGTGAGCTGTCGGTGAAGCAGCAAAGGTGAGGTTGTCTGCAAGTACAACACACTAAGATAATTAGCCACAGGAGATTGTTTTGTTCAAAGAAGTTCAAGTTTTCTGAAACTCTAGTTGGTGAGATTGTTTTCATGCTTTTCAAGTTGGCATTTGAACTTTCAGATGAAAAACTGTTCTTTTTACATGGCTAGGGGTGTGATATAATTTTATTTCTGCCTTTCTTGAATTGACACTGAGTCAGGACACGAAGCAGCAGAGTTGAACAGCTTCTGCTTTAGAGCAGACTGGGCACCCTTACATGCAAAATGTAGGTGTGTTATTCAAATGCAGTGGGGTGTCCCCCCCCATTGTTTTACTGAAAGGTGATACATAGAATGCTAATTACAACACTATTGATCTCAGACAAACAGTCCAAAGACACACACTCTCACACATTCATTACATTACACTTAGTTTCTTCTTTTCTTAACATTGTGAATGATAAATTGAACATTAGCTCAGCTGCTAGATGTGGACTGACCCCATCACACATTCATGGTCTACTGGCTCCATTTATTGCCCAAAGATTTCAGGGCACATACTGAGTTTTCTTTCTTTTGTGTGACATCATCTCTGTGCTTACCTTCCCGTGGTCTTGTTTTCTGTCATCATTTTCATTCTAATGAACACTTTTGACTCAAGGATATTGCATGTGGTCACACTGGAAGTTTCACAGAGTGCCAAGACAGATACAAATTACATTAAAAGTAGCTTTGTGCATATTTTACAGCAGTTCAAAGCAAGAGAGTATAATCAAGGAACTGTTTTAGGAGCAGATGATCAAAATCAGCCTTCAAAAGGAAATCGGAAAATTCTTTGAATAGAGGGCATCTAATCAGAGGGAGTGACCAACAATAAAATAGACACTAGAAGAGGGAATGGCCAGAGACATGACAGGATTCCAAGTGTATGTTGCCCAGAATGTATTTCCATGGGGGCTTTGCTTTGGCCTAACAATATAGTTTCACTTAGCAATTGCACTTCCAGGAGGATATGTTGTCCCATTGTGGCATTCCAGTAAATATGGGTTCTAACTCTAATTTCAAAGTGAGAGTGAGGGATTTTCTCACCACCAAGCAATTCTCAGACACCAGCTGGGTGTCCTACAATTCAGTTCAATTCTGGCACTATCTCCCTAGAGATAGCATCAGATCCCATAGGGTAACAGCTCAGTCCCACAGGCTGTTCTCGATTTCAGATGCCAAAGGCAAGCACAGGTTGTTACCTGGGCTTCTGACCTGCCAATTACTGACAGGCAGTTTCCACAACTCCTTCCTTGGGTTTGATTAATTCCCACAGAGCCCAGGAAACCCATTTATTCACTAGATTACTGGTTTGTTACAAAGAATATTAAAATATATGAATCAACAGCCAGATGAAGAGATACATAAGTGAGGTTCTGAACAAAAGAGCTTCTGTCCTTATGGAGTTTGGGGCCTGGCACTATGGCACATGAAAGCGTTCTAGTTCCCCAGTCTGAAAGCTCTCTAGACCCTCTCCATTACATAAGCATGTTTGATTAAATCACTAGTTACGGATGATTGATTCAACCTCCAGTCTCTTTCTCTTCTCCAGAAACCAGGGGCTAGGAACTGCCCTCTATTCATTGTTGGTTCCCCTGGCAACCAGCCTTAGGAGCTTTCCAAAAGTCCTATCATTACTATAAACTCAGTTATGGTGGAAAGGGGCTTATTATGAGTAAAAAGACACCCATTTCACCCTTAGGGCTCTGAAGGGGAATTGCATGTTGTCCTACATGGTGTGCAGTGTCCTTCTCTTCTAGGCTGTAAGTATATGTGATGGATAAATTGCTGTCAGTCTCATCTGTCCAGTGTCAGTTGTTGTAGGTGTCATTCCTGCAACCCCAAGGCAAGAATCCATTCCTCACCAACAAGTGATAAGTGATTAAAACACTTCACTAAAGGACAAGGGCTCTTTTCAATGGCTCAATTCACTGTTATGAACTTTAATGTCTGAGATAAGAATTGTAAATAAGGCTCTAGTCAGTTCCAGAATGTGTAGGGGCCAAGGGCAGGCTGTCCCAAAATGTGCCACTTTGGTATATTGATTATTTTAAATTAAAAGTTACTTTAAAAATAGCCAGTGCAAAAAAGAACGTTTTGATCTCTCTTTGTCTCCAGAAAGCTGGAAGTTAATCTCCCTTATGAAGGGTATCCTAACTGTACGAGGAGGTAAAGACACATTGTTATCATCTGAGATAACGAATTCAGAGAAGAGAAGGCTATATAAAGAACCCTTGTTGCTTTTTATTAATTTACTACCCCAGCTTAAATCCTGTTTAGAATTCCTTATTAATTAGAACTTCTGAATATAAGTTTTAATGATCCTGTCAATTCCTCACAGATTTATTGTCTTTTTGTCTAAAAAGTATAAAAATTATCCACTGTCATTTTTTTTTTTTTTGCCCACTGTCATTTCTTTGAGTCTCAATTTCATTATTGGTTCTTTGTGTACATATGATTAATTTTTTTCTCCTAAGGTTAATGTCTCACATCAATTTAATTCTTAGGCCAGCTAGAGGAACCTTGCAGGGTAGAAGAAAACAGATGTCTGCCATCACACAGGTGTTAACCACTGACATCTTATTTCAACAATTATTCCCTTGGTTATTTCTGCAATACTTTTGTGTCAATCAGTCCCCTAAATTCCCTCTCTACTCTGTCCCTAGATGTTATTGTCCAGATCCACATATTAGGAATTCTGAATGCCTAAATCCTGCTTTGAGAAATTGAAATTGGTTCAGAGTCTCAGTCAAACGATGCAAGTACAACTTCCAGGGAAAGTGGTGGAGTAGGACTGGCCCACTAATGACACAGGGACCAGACTCTCCTCAAAATAGGCAAAAAGAACCATTGTGGATGACTGGACTGAAGGTAAAAGTGGCTTAGCCACAACAGTAGGGGGCATGCAACACACATAGGAGATATCTCTCTAGTGCCAGATTCTGGTGTACAGAAGATAGTGCATTGCAGGGTACTACAGAGTCTCATCTTCATAAAGCCGCTACTTTCAAGAGTAGGAGATATAGCTGACTTTCCTAAAACTTAGAAACAGCTATAGAGAATTAGACAACAAGAGAAAGAGGAATATGTTCCAAATGAAAGAACAGGAAAAAAATCACAGTAAGAGAGTTAAATGAAATGGAGATAAATAACATGCCTAATAGAGAACTTAGCATAATGGTCATAGAGATACCCAGTGGACTTGAGAAAAGAATGGAGAAACTGGGGATGCCTGGGTGGCTCAGCGGTTGAGTGTCTGCCTTCAGCTCAGGGTGTGATCCCAGGATCTGGGACTGAGTCCCACATCAGGCTCCCTGCGAGGAGCCTGCTTCTCCTTCTGCCTATGTCTCTGCCTCTTTCTCACTGTGTCTCTCATGAATAAACAAATAAACCTTAAAAAAAAGAATGGAGAACCTCATTGTGACCATCAACAGATAGATAGGAAACAAAAGAACCAATCAGAGGTGAAGAACACAATAAGTGAATTTAGAAATACACTGAATGGAATAAATAGTAGACAAGAGAAAGCAGAAGAACAGATTAACAACCTGGAGGACAAAGTAATGGAAAGCAATCAAGTTGAGTAAGGGAGTGAAAAATGAATATTAATAAAAGAAAATAGATTCAGGGAAATCAGTGGCACCATCAAGTGTAGTAACATTCACATTATGGGGATCGCAGAAGAAGATAGAAAAAGAGGCAGAAAATTTATTTGAAGCAATATAGCTGAAAAATTATCAAATTTGGGGAAGAAACAGAAATCCAGATCAGGGAGGCATAGCGTCTCCCAACAAAATCAACCCAAGAAGGTCCATACCAAGACACATATAAATAAAATGGCAAAAGTAGTAATAAATAGAATTTTAAAAGCAGTATGAGAAAAGAATATAGTTGTAGACAAAGGAAACCCCTTAAGACTATCAGTAAGTGGGTTTTTCTGCAGGCACTTTGTCGGCCAGAGGAAAGTGGCATGATATATTCAAAATGCTGAAAGAAAAAAACCCTGCAGTCATGAATACACTACCCAGAAAGGCTATCATTCAGAATAGAAGGAGAGATCAAGAGTTTCCCAGACAAACAAAAGTTAAGGAGTTCATTATCACTAAACCATCCTTACAAAAAATGTTAAGGGGGACTCTTTGAATGGAAAGGAAAGACCATAAGTGGAGTAAGAAAAGCAGGAAGCAGAAAAACATTAAAATTAAATATATTTATAAAAATCAGTCAAGGGACTCACAAAATAAAAGGATGTAAAGTATGATTCCATATACCTAAAACGTGGGGGAAGAAGACTGAATATTTAGTGATTCTAGAATGGGTTCACACTTAAGTGGCCATCAACTTAATATAGACTGCTATATGCATAAGATGTTAAATATAAACTCAATGATACACACAAATAAAAAAAGCAGTAAGAGATATGTAAAGAATAAAGAGAAAGGAATCCAACTATATCACTAAAAACGACAGCAAACCATGAGAGAAGAGAGCAAGAGAAAAAAGAAACAGAACTACAAAAACTACTGTAAAACAAGTAACAAAATGGCAATAAGTACAAATCTATGAATAATAACTTTGAATATAAGTGGACTAAATGCTGTGATCAAAATACATAGGGTGATGGAATGGATAAAAAAGAAAGATCCATCTGTATTCTGCCTACAAGAGACTCATTTTAGATCTGAAGACACATGCCAATTGAAAGTGAACGGATGGAAAAGCATTAATCATGTAAATGGAAGTGAAAAGAAAGCTGAGGTAGCAATACTTAGACAAGATAGACTTTAAAACAAGGAAAAAGAGAAACAAGAGAAGACAAGAGAAAAAGAAGGCCACTACATAATCCTTAATGGAACAATCCAACAAGAAGACACAATTGCAAGTATTTATGCACTCAACATGGTAGCAGCCAAATTCATAAAGCAACTAATAACAAATATAAAGGACATAATTGATAGTAACACAATAATAGTAGTGAACTTTAATACCCCGCATACATAAATGGATAGATCATCTAAACAGAAAATCAAAAAGGAAACTGTGGCTTTGAATTACACATTGGGGGATGCCTAGGTAGCTCAGTGGTTGAGCATCCGCCTTCAGCTCAGGGCATGATCCCAGGGTCTGGGTTTGAGTCCCACATCAGGCTCCTTGTGGGGAGTCTGCTTCTCCCTCTGTCTGTGTTTCTGCCCCTCTTGCTCTCTGTGTCTCTCATGAATACAAATAAATAAAATCCTTTTTTTTTAAAAAAAAAGAATTACACATTGGGCCTGATGGATCTAACAAATGTATTTAGAATTTTTCATCTTAAATCAGTGCAATATACATCTTTTCAAGTGCATAGGGAACATTCTCCAGAATTGGTTACATATTAGGCCACAAAACAAGTCTCAACAAATTTAAAGAGATCAAAGTGATTCCATGCATCTTTTCTGACTACAACACTATGAAACTGAAGTCAACCACAAGAAAAAAGTTTAGAAAGAGCACACAAACATGGAAGTTAAATAACATGCTACTAAAAATTGAATAGGTCAACCAAAAAAATCAAAGAGGACATAAAAAATACATGGAGACAAATGAAAATGAAAATACAATGGTCCAAAATCTTTGGGATGTAGTAAAAGCTGTTCTAAGGGGGAAATTTATACTAATATAGGCCTACTTCAAGAAGCAAGAAAAATCTCAAATAAACAATGTAACCTTACACTTACAGAAGCCAGAAAAAGAAAAGCAAATGAAACCCAAAACCAATACAAGGAAGGAAACAATAAAGATTAGAGAAGAAATAAACAAAATAGAAACTGAAAAAACAATAGAACAGATCAATGAAACCAGGAGCTGGTTCTTTGAAAAGATCTATAAAATTGATAAACTTTTAGCCAGACTCATAGAAAAAGAGGGAGAGGGCTCAAATAAACAAAACCAGAAATGAAAGAGGAGAAAAAAACCAACACCACAGAAATACAAAATATTATAAGAACATATTATGAAAAATTATATGCCAAAAACTGGACAACCTAGAAGAAATGAATAAATTCCTAGAAACATTTAATCTTCCAAAACTGAATCAGGAATAAATAAAAAATTTGAATAGACCAATTATCAGTAATGATACTGAGTCAGTAATAAAAACATCCAACCAGGATCCCTGGGTGGCGCAGCGGTTTGGCGCCTGCCTTTGGCCCAGGGCGCGATCCTGGAGACCCGGGATCGAATCCCACATCGGGCTCCCGGTGCATGGAGCCTGCTTCTCCCTCCGCCTGTGTCTCTGCCTCTCTCTCTCTCTCTCTCTGTGACTATCATAAATTAAAATAAAAAAAATTAAAAAAAAATAAAAAATAAAATAAAATAAAAAATAAAAACATCCAACCAACAAAAGTCTAGGACCCTATGGCTTCCCAGGGGAATTCCACCAAACATTTAAAGAAGAGTTAATACCTATTCTCAAACTATTCCAAATAACAGAAGGGGAAGGGGAACTTCCAAATTCTTTCTATGAGGCAGTCATTATTTCACTGATATCAAAACCAGATAAAGACACCACAAGAAAAGCGAACTATAGGCCAGTATCTCTGATATACATAGATGCACAAATCCTCAATAAAATACTAGCAAACAAAATCCAACAATACATTAGAAAAATCTTCACCATGATCAAATGGGATTTATTCCAAGAATCAAGGAGTGGTCCAATATTTGCAAGTCAATGAACATGATACAATCACATCAATAAGAGGAGAAAAAAAATATGATCATTTCAATAGATGTAGACAAAGCATTTGACAAAGTACAACATCCATTCATGATAAAAACCTGCAACAAAATACATTTAGAGGGAGCATACATCAACAGAATAAAGGCCATATATGAAAAATCCACAGTTAACATTATACTCAATGGTAAAAAACTGAGAGCTTTCCCCCTAAGATCAGGAACAAGGGAAAGGATATTCACTCTTGCCACTTTTATTCTACACATTACTGGAAATCTTAGCCACAGCAATCAGACAACAAAAAGAAATAAAAGGCATCCAAATTGGTAAGGAATAAATAAAACTACCACTATTTGTAGATGACATTATACTATACATAGAAAACCCTAAAGACTCTACCAAAAAACTACTAGAACCAATAAATGAATTTAGTAAGGTCACAGCATACAAAATCAATAGAGGAATCCATTGCATTTCTATACACTAGTCATGAAGTAACAGAAAGAGAAATTAAGAAAACAGCCCCATTTTTAACTGAACCAAAAATAATAAGATATCTAGAAATAAACTTACCAAGGAGGTGAAAGACCTGTACTCCAAAAACTACAAAATATTGATGAAAGAAATTGAAGATGACACAAACAAATGGAAAGACATTCCATGCTCATGGACTGGGAGAACAAATACTGTTAAAATGGCCATATGACCCAAATCAATTTACAGATTTAATGCAGTCCCTATCAAAACACCAACAGCATATTTCACAGAACAAAAAAATCCTAAAATTTGTATGGGACCACAAAAGACCCTGAATAGCTAAAGTGATCTTGAAAAAGAAGAACAAAACTGAAATTATCATAATTCCAGATTTCAAAATATACCACAAAATTGTAGTGATCAAAATGGCATGGAATTGGCACAAAAATAAGCACACAGAATGATATAATAGGCCAGAAAGCCCAGAAACAAGCCCATGAGTATATGGGCAATTAATTTTTGACAATACTCAGTGGGGAAAAGACAATCTCTTCAACAAATGGTGTTGGAAAACTGGACAGCTACATGCAAAAGAAGAAAACTGGCCCACTCTCTTACACCATACACAAAAACTCAACATAGTTGAAGGACCTAAATGTAAGACCTAAAGCCATAAATATCATAGGAGAGAGCACAGGCAGTAGTTTCTCTTATGTAGGTCATAGCAACATTTTTCTAGATATGTGTCCTGAAGGAAGGGAAGTTAAAGCAGAAATAAACTACTGAGTCTAAATCAAAATAAAAATTGCCTGCACTGCAAAGGAAAAAATCAACAAAGCAGAGAAGACAATCTACTGAATGGGAGAAGATACTTTCAAATGACATATTTGATCAAGGGTTGGTATACCAAATATATAAAGAACTTCTGCAACTCAACACCAAAAAACCAAATAATCCAATTAAAAATGGCAGAAAGCATGAACAGACATTTCTTCAAAGAAGACATACAGATAGATCGCCAACAGACACAAAAAGATTCTCAACACTATTATCATCAGGGTAATGCAAATTAAAATCAAAATGAGCTATCATCTCATACCTGTCAGAATGGCTAAAATAAAAACCACAAGAAATAACAAGTATTGGCAAGGATGTGGAGAAAAAGGAACTCTCAAATACAGTTGGCAGGAATGCAAACTGGCAAAGCCACTGTGGAAAATAGTATGGAAGCATCTCAAAAAATTAAAAATAGAATTATCATATGAACCCCACTAATTCTGCTACTGGGTATTTAACAGAAGAATATGAAAATGCTAATTCAAAAGATATGCACACCTCTATGTTTATTGCAGCATTATTTACAATAGCCAAATTATGGAAACAATCCAACTATCCATTGGTAGATGAATGGATGAAAGAAAAGTGGTGTATATGTACAATGAAATATTACTCAGCTATAGAAATGAGTGAAATCTTATATCTGCAACAACATGGATGGAATATAGAGGGTATAATGCTAAGTGAAATAAGTCAGTCAGAGAAAGACAAGTATCATATGATTTCACTTATATATGGAATTTAAGAACCAAAAGTGAAAATGAACAAAGAAAATAGAGACAACCCCAAAAATAGACACTTAACTCCATGGAGAACAAACTGATAGTTACCAGAGACATAAGGGACATTAAGAATACACTTATTTTGATGAGCATTGAATAATGGATAGAATTATCTCATTATATTGTACATCTGAAACCAATATAATACTTTAGGCTCATTATGCTGGGGCTAAAAAAAAAGATACAGGTATGATGAATTTTTTTATCTCTGTCATCAAAATATACTCCCATCTGTCAAATTCAACTTTTATCTAAGGCTTTATTCTTTCTATATCTCTCATTCATTTGCATGTTTCACTTACCCCTTTTAAGGTTATTACTTTCAAATATCTCTCTATTTTGGCTTCACTCCTGAGGGGCAGTTTCATATTTCCAATTAACACATGGATAATTTGGATGTTTGGTCTATCAACAACTCCTATTCTACATTTAAAATGAATTTATGTTTCCTTTAACACAAATTTTCTTCTATGGTTGACTTATTCCTAATAGTCCATTTTCTCCATCTACATTTTCTAGTCTCTTTTGCAGATGGATTGGAGCCTACAGATATATAGTCTTATTCTAAAAAGACTAGCTGGGCACTGTGCCAACCTTGAGCAGTCATGCACTATCCAAAGGAGGCAGCCCTCTGCAATGGCATATTATTTGCATGCAGAGATGTGAATGTATTGTGCTTCATGTGATTTCTTTAGGTGAATCCAGAAATCCTGGTTTTGATGTGAAATTTTCAATTTTTAAATATTAGTTCAAATTTGCTTATTACTATTTGGGCCATAAAAAATGTTTGTGGACTATATTCTGCTCATGAGACACTTGTTTGCAATCTGGAACTGAATGATTTCTAGGTCTTTCTCAGCAAATAGCACCACCTCCACCTAGGCAGATGTTCACACATTGGTTCATAATAATATTATGAAAGTATCTATTTCATTGTATATAATCCTGCTTTAAGAGCAAAAATTAAACAAAAATCCCAGAGCTCCTGGCCTTTAAACCTTGTACTACCCACTCTAAGCAAATGCATCTTCATAAAAATGTTCTGTGTTCATTTATTTGTGTGTGTGTATATCTTTTCTACTATGCTTGCTACCATGTGATCATCTAGGTCCCTGCTGTTTAGCCAAATCCTATCAATCCTTAATGGTCACTCAACTCATTCAAAGCAACGTTCCTTGATCAGTACTGTCATCACTGGACTACTTTCATTTTGAATCCTTGATGCATTTATAGCCGAGAGCACATAAGTTGCTTTTAAATACATCATCATATTAGTAGTACTATTCCAAGTACATTAGCACTCTCTCTTAAACAAGACTGAGGGCTGGAACAGTTCTTGACTCATGCCATTCTTATATTTCTCAAAGTGCTCAGCACCATTCTTCAGCATTATGTGACAAGTTTTCCTGTGTCACTCAGACTGCTAGTGCATAGGACAATAACTCTAATACTCTAGCATAGATGTAGCTGGTATCACCCTTTACAGCAGATAAGTGAGAATGTCATAACTTGAAAGTAGCCTGTGTCTGGTAGAAGGTACAGGAGATGGAGAGAGAAGGTGAGCAAGTAGATAGAAGCCAGAGGAACATCTAACACATCTTAACTATTAACATAACTACTTATTTACTATATAAAAAGGCAAGGAGAAAAGGTCATGATTACTTAAAAGAGAATTTGAATTCCCAAATAAATTACCTTACAAAAGAAATCAAACTTGCCCTTCAATACATTTTTGAACTGGTTAAAATGGAATAAAAATCACATTTCAGAGAAAAATCTGTAGGCTTGTATAGCAAGTCAGGTAGTTATAAAATAAATAAATCCTTCAAATATTTTACACAAATTTAAATTAAAAAAATAGGTCAAATGTTTACCCTATGTTTGGTGCACTGAAACACCATTTATCAAACTGACATTAAACTGGATTGCAAATCATATCCTACAAATAGTACAGGTGTGTCACTGAGGCTGATATGCACATGTGCATATTACATACATATAAAATGGTTAACACTGCTATGCATACTATTTCCATAAGTACTTTTACCCTCTAAAAGTCCTTTAGACTATTTTGAATTGAATTGCAAAGAAACAGTAAAGGAAAATGCTTTGACATTTGGTCAAAGCATTTGAAAATGCAAAAATTGCAATGGTTTTGGGATTTAAGATGATTGAACATGGGATAAAGTCAATATTCCTCACAAAATACCTGTATATGGAGAGTATATTAACATACTCATGTAACAAGTACAAGAAGAAGGTATATTACAGAACTCTGATTTCATTAGGTCTATTCCCATTTTTGTATTCTAATTTTTACCTAGACTTGGATGGAAATTTAATCAAATAATATTATATTTTTTTCAGTTCTAATAACCACCTTTAAGAAGAAGTGCACTGAAAGGGTATATATCCTTCTGTACCCATACTTCTATGGCCAATTTGATTTTTATTATGATGTGATATTGTAATTAACATTATGCTAAAACTAAAATCAACTGCATTATGGTTTCATCCACAACATTCAAGTATCTTATTGCTAAAATATTCCAAAATGAATCCAGTAAACATTTGCTATTTCCAATAGCCTGAGAGATGGATCCAGCCCTTTTTAGCAATTACAACTAAACTAGGCTCAGAACAGCTGTGTTAAAACCTCACGAACCAAAGCCAGTGATCCAAAAATCTAAAATGCTAGCGTTTTCTATCCAAGATAGAAAAACAAGCATCCAAAGCAAAGAAAACCCCACTATTAATCAAGTAACCAATCAACATTCACTTTGTTATTCAAGCTAATAGTTCTTTAAAGTTTGAAGTTTCTGCCTTTGTTATTTATTGGTGGTTCCTAGAGTCACAGTTTCAATGTCAAATGGGAGAGTCCTATTGACTCTTTTGTCCAGAAGTAACTTTGGGCAGCTGATTATATTTTTCTTAAAAAATGGTAACATTTGCGCTAATGCACAGTGCTTCTACATAGTCACATCCATCCTGTGCTGTGCATACACTCCTATTTGTCTCTTGCCTAGTTACATTTCTCCTTCAACTATGAATGTTAATGTCTGCCCACAGAAATAAATTGGAGTGCTGGAGCTGGATTGAGAATCATTCTGGTGTATTCCATTTCTTTGATTGCTCAGACAGTACCTCTCAAGGCCAGCTTTCCACTCATGAGTCACCAATGTGGAACGACATATCTGGGGGATGCTGCAAGCACTTGACTCCTATCAGCCATCTCCTCCATCAGAACTGATCATCAACATTGGAGTCTATGTGCAACGCTGTGAGTTTCATGTCATGGTTACATGTATATCCTCAAAGTGATTGGAAGTACATTTACAGAACTGGTGCCTATAATCTTGGGCTCCAAAGTTACCATCCACATCATACCATTTTACTGTATTGCTTCCAGGGTTCTTTATTAGTTCTTGTATATGTTCTAGTGGGTAGGATGCCACCATACATGGTTAAAAATGTAGTCTTTCACTATATTAAGAACTGAGTTATCCAATTGAGTGGATAAACAAAGCACATCAACAAGTAAGGTCATTTCTGGAAACCTATCCTACTGGATATGTGAGGCTTTTTTTGTAAAGTACCCCAGTTTCTCATTCTGTTTTCATACACCACCAAGACTGGTGATCCCTCCTTCTCAGATTAAATCCTCTGCAGTGTTAGTTCCATGCTCTAGGACTTCTAGAAGTCATCTATTGGTTTAATAGTCTCCTGCTCAGTGGTGTCCACTTCTTGTAAGAGAGACACCAACTGTTTATCCTGAAGCTTCCCTTTAAATCACTAAAATGCTATATCAGGACATCCTTTGTGATGTTCTCTTTTTGATCTCTGGAACAATGAGTTAATCCTGTCTAAGTTATGGTCCTTTTTTGAGAATCTTGATGAGAGATGTATAGACTCAATTCCCAGAAAAGTAATAATCCATACCCTGCTCCTGTGTCTCCTGCAAAAGCAGCTCAGGTGCAGTTCTATAGTCCCCTTTACCAGCTTACAGGGCTGGTAGCTGTGCTTTCAGGTTCTTCATTTCCCAGCCCTCACCGAGCCATTCACCACCTGAAGTAGCTCTTTTGAGGGAGAAATGGACTCTGAAGAAAGCCAAAATTCTTTGATAGGTTATGCCTGAGCTGCCTTCAGCATGACTTTTGCTCCTTCCAGATTGGTTGTGTAGTGTTGGCAATGAGAAAAAATTTTAAAAAATAGTTCTATTTGGCTGCATATGGTACCTCTCAGCCTATGGTTGATGGTACGAATGCCTAGGGGGCAAAGGGCCAGGTCAAGTGATCAATTTATAACAAAGAAGAAGTCAGTGAACCAGGCTGACTAGTTGGTAAACCTAATTTCTAACTTCCAACTCCAAACTCTATGTTCACTTAGTAGTTATTTAATTTTCCTCTCTTCATCTATTTTCTAATTACTCCAGTTGGTTTTGAGAAAAAAAAAAAAACACTTTTTCTGGTTAAATTATATACAACTTCTAAGGAAGAATTTAAGAAAGTTGAGCCAGGGGAATTAACACTGAAAAGATTTTTATAAGCTTCAACAACATTATTACTCAGGAATAAAGTAATAATTTTAAAAGCTTTGAATGTTTTATGAGAAGAAAATGAGTTAGGTACTGAAGGAAGAATCCAAGAGTTGTCATTTGGCATTGCGTTCCCCACAGCTCATATGTTGCCTAGAGTGGTGACCTATAACTGTGAAGGTTATAAGAAAAAGGCATGGCATGATGTAGAAGATTGAGATGTAAAGGGTATTAGCCTGGAGGATGTGTGGGCTGCATACGCTCCAGTTAGGTCAGCATGAAAAGAGAGAGATCTAAGTTTCTTCTTCCATGGGGCTGGGCCCGTGTGGGACCTTTGGTTTCTTCTGACTCTGTTACTTGGGTTTCTAGGACTGCCTGTTGAAAGAGAAAGCAAATGTGGAACAGACAGCAAGCAACATATGCCTTGTGGCTAGGCATTTTGTATGCTGTTCCTGGTGCTGCTGTCACAAACTCTAACCTTTCTGCCCATCTGGGACTCTGGACCCACCCACCTCTTTCTGTCTCAGTGAACTCCTTCATCCTGGCCCACTGTCCTCCTGGACTGCAGAACATGCCCAGCTTTTTCTGATCTAGACGCTTTCTCTCCCTGGCTTATTCTAAATAAAACCCCAGTACAACTTACCACCTTGTTCTTTTTTCTTCAATGATCATAGGCATGAGGGAGAATGTAGTTAAATGACTCTGCTAAACTTTTTTGACTGTTTACTGTGTACCAGGCACTGTTCTAAATGCTTTACTCATATCAACTTGTTTAATTCTTTTTTTTTTTTTTAAACTATTTTTTTTTAAATTTTAATTTATTTATGATAGTCATACAGAGAGAGAGAGAGAGGCAGAGACACAGGCAGAGGGAGAAGCAGGCTCCATGCACCAGGAGCCTGATGTGGGATTCGATCCCGGGTCTCCAGGATCGCGCCCTGGGCCAAAGGCAGGCGCCAAACCGCTGCGCCACCCAGGGATCCCAACTTGTTTAATTCTTTGACTATGTGAAGTCCATATAATTATCCCTATGCAGTAATTTGCCCAAGGTAACACAGATATTAGGGGACAGAGCCAAGATCCAGATAGTTTGGCTCCCAAAGACTGAACTCTTAACCATTGAAACATAAAACATAAGGCCTCTGTAAATAAACACCCAGGTGGTAAAATAGGAGATCCAGACCAGCCAGTGAAATCATTCAATATTTACCATATTTGTATTCTGTGCCAGGCTCCTATGCCTGCAATGACAGATCCTAAGTTATACCAGGTAACAGTTTTACATTCTCTGAGTTCCCAATCTACTGAACAATAAAATAAAGGACACTGTGATCATGGCTAGAAGGAAATGCAGTCTGATTTACTAAGAGAGCACAAGGGAGAAAGTGAGCAGTCCAAGGGTGGAAGATCAGGGAATGTTTCATGGTTGAGCCAGAGTTTGATCTGGATCCAAGCATTGTATTTGGGTATTAAGAGGGAAGACAGAAGGCAGCAGTTCCAGGAAAGGGACTAACAGAGAGTCTCAAGGGCATGCTGTGTACAGGGGCAGTACAAAAATCAGGATAAGAACTCTAATAGGACCAGAGCATAGAGATGAGAGGGCAAGGCCAGAATCTAGAAGACCTCATATGCCAGGTCAGTGTTTGCATAAAGACTAAAAGGTGACATATATCAGAGGTCTTGAGCATGCTTCAGGAGGATTGATGGGGCAGTAGAGTATGACATCAATTGGAGCTAGGAGCAACTAGATAGGAGGTAAAACAGTCTCTTAGTTAGAAAGGTCATTAGGCAAGTACTAGGCAAGGTGGGGAGATGAGCTTGAGAGGTAGGGATAAAGGTCCTGCTGAGTTGGATGAGACGTGAACAAGAGTGAGTTGTTGGAGCTGGTGAGAGTCGGAGTGCCCAGGCCTTTGCCCAAGGGTAAAAAGCTTTTCCCTTCACCTGGTTTCTTAGTACATTTTGCCCAACAAACATGAAGTATAAGGCCTCTACCTCCACTACTCTATGACCCTCAACAGAGGAAGAATAAAGTGGGTCTTGACTGAGATGGCATGTGATCAAATCCCTCTTGGTATCTATGAAATTCATACTGACAAGTGCATTGAGCACTTATGGAAAATTTGTAAGGCTTCACTTAGAAATTACATTAATTCTTATAGCCACAGTTCTTAAAAAGAGTCAGGAGAACTCCCAAAGTAGCCCAGAGAGCCATAGCTTATACAATGATGTGTTGAGTTGTTTACTTAGATCTTTATTTTGTTCTGGGATCTCAGGAAGGGAAACAGATGAAGTACTGTTTTGAGAAGGGCTTTGAGAACAGGTGTGATATACTGAGCAGCAATGCTGGGTTTGGATATAGGATGGGGGATAATGGAAACGCACCACACATAAGCTATCCCAACTCAGGCCCAGTTTTTGCGGAATCCTGGAGTTGAAATAGGTGAAAATCTGTAGGGATAAGATCCCTTGAGTATCTTTGGAGGACTTTTGGGTTTCTGGCTTTTTTCTCTGAGCACTTCTTAATGGAAATGTCAGTAACCTTTAAAAAAAAAGGTATGGAGAGACAGAACATAAAGACTCCTAACTCGGGGAAATGAACTAGGGGTGGTGGAAGGGGAGGAGGGCAGGTGTTGGAGGGGAATGGGTGACGGGCACTGAGGTGGACACTTGACGGGATGAGCACTGGGTGTTTTTCTGTATGTTGGTAAATTGAACACCAATAAAAGTTAATTAAAAAAAAATAAAAATAAAAATAAAAATAAAAAAAATAAAATTTTTTTAAATTAAATCAAAAAAACAAAACAAAACAAAACAAAAAGGTATGGAGATTATTTTGCTTTGTTAGTGGTCTTAGGAGAATAGCAGATATTTTGGACCTTGTTTTGGCAAATGATTTCATGTTCTCCCTTCAAAGAGAAGAATAGGACCTAGTATGATGGATACATGGGGATTGCCACTGACTGAGATTTAATACTCTTTCATTAGCACTGGCCCAAAAGAGACCAACTGCCCTTAAAATTTCTTTTCTGGTATTTTCCTTCTCTTGGTCCCAGAAAAGTGAGATAAGGAGACAGAACTAGATGGCTTAGATCTACCTATCTCTTCTTTCTTGACAACAATTTCAGAACATGTGCCCTTCTGGCACAGCCATGTGGTAATGGATGGCAATTCCAAAGTCACAGAGTAGTTCCCAAAGCATGCCTGAACTCAGTCTGAGGTTGAATGACCTGGATATCCACCACCCTATTTATGACTGCAAACTGGAATACCAAATGCTTCCTTCCTGTCACTTTGTCACATGCCAACCGATATGCACAGAGTCTGTTGTTTGCTCAACTATCACTCCTCTTATTCAGCTGAAAGCCAAGTGTCCCTACCATTGGTCCCTACCAATGAAACTTCATAAAAGAGGCTGATATGACTGCCTAAAACCTGAAGTGTTATTTAGTTTCATCAATACTAAGAGATCTCCTTTATCTTCTTTAGGGGTTGTTGGACTGTGGTTGTATTAAGTTGTTATCTCTCAATTTATCTGTATGAGTCAGGTAATGGCTGATATTGTATTAATCCCGATTTCCACAACTGATACCTGATCTTATGAGCAGATGTCAATCATTTTAGAGGTAGGGGCATAAACAAAACTTGGCAGTGACATAGCAGAATCTTTCACTCAAGGGCTAGAATCAAGATTCTCTGAGCATTGAATTTATCAGGATGTGGCATGGGTAAAAGATGGTTGTAGAGGTCAATGAAGCAAGGTCTCCATATCTAGAGTACTAGACCTGGTTATAAGTTGGCCACACCTCAGTAAACCCAGAAATACTTCCTCCTTGACTAATTACTAGAAAACAACTTATTCCCAGTATGTATGAGGTTTACCTTTTGCTCTTTTCTCTGTGTGAATATTCAACTCAGCCAATGAGGAATTTGGAAGAAACATTTTCATGCATGATTGAAATATTTTCACATGGATCGATAAGATGGAAACGTAACTCTTTAGAGGGTCTAAATCTATAGCAATTCAGAGAAGCCATTTTGTATGATTTATACTGGAATTTATCCAATGCTGTCACAGGTCCCAAAGATAAGCATCCTGGGGCCTATGATGGCTGCATAATAAATCGAACTGAGTATAATAGGAGAGATCAAACATCAAAAAGCAAACCCCTTATCTACCACCAAATCTTTTTTAAAAAAACTGAATCCCTAGAAAGAAGTCACACTGTTACTTTTGCTATGTTGGGATTCAGGCTTATTCACCAGTAATTGCACCCAGGAGAGATTTCTTAGCCTCTACTTGAAAAGCAGGGCCAGGAGGGGAAATAACTTCAGGTGGGAGGTTTTTCATGGTCCATCAAATCTCATACATAGGTTTCTTATTCTAAAATAGAAAAAGCTGGCCAAGATGGCTTTGTTTTACTCTCTTGCCTCAATTTTTTAAAGACTTACTTGGTTTTATATTTGACAAACAATTATCAAGAAACAGCTGTTTGGTTGGCAGAGTGCTAAGCATATTTGCCTAGTTTTTCCACTAAATAACTTATTATGAGGAAAAGATATTCAGATCTTCATTTCAAAGATTAGGAGGCTGGATTTCAGAAATACACAGTGCATCACCCAAGGTCACATGGTGAAGAAATGGCATCACAAGGATCTGAACATGGTTTTCTCTGAGCCTAGGATTCTTCAGATGGCAAAATACCATCTCTTTAATTTTATATCTACATTATAAACATTTTTATATCAACAATGTTGATGTCTTTTTCTTCTTATGTATAAAACTGTACTTTTTATTTTCAACTTTTGAGAACCTAGAAGCAGAAAACATGCCCCTTGTTTAGTGGAAGAATGTTAAGTGCATTTGAGGTGCAGATCTCGGTTTAATGAAATATTATCTGATAGTTTCCTATTAGATCAATAAAATTACACAGGAAAGCTATCTTAAGTGGAATTTAACGAGCACAGAATTTATTCTAATATATTCTTTTTGATCCCTAATATATCAACACAGGTGAAATCCCAGAGTAACTGTATAACACTTTCAGTTGACTTATCTATAATAAGAAGGTAGGTATTTTAATTTTTATTGTTTTACCCTTATAACCCATGTCTCTGCAGTTGGTTAGTTTAATTCAAGGCAAGTCTCAGACCAAAACTGAGGCAATTACTATCCCATCATGAGAGGTAATTAATAGATTATTCATTCAAATTACTGAAGATTTTGATTCCAGCGTTTTCACCTGGTAGATCTTTAGGATGCCAGACCGCATAATCTGTAGGTAAGTAGCTTAACACACTGTCTGTTCATTTTTCCTATAATTCCTAGTCTGGACTTTCTGTGCTATGAAACTGTCAAGTCTCTATTTTGCATCTTTCTATTCAAGGAATTCTCATCCTGTATTTCTAACTCTTTCCCTCTCTGAGGGCTCCCTTCCTGGTCTCACTGACCCACAGACCACTTTTGCCAGAGGGGAAAAGTGACATTCTCTATTTTCAGTCAAGTATGTAATGGATATCATCAATCCTTAGAGTCTCCTCACTCATGAAAAGTAGAAAATCAGAGACAATGATCTCTTTCTGTGAAAGTAATCACTTGGAATGGCAGAGAACCCCAGAAATCTCCAAATTCAGATGTCTTCCTGGCTGGAGGACATCTGCTTTTCCTAATGGCATCTTTGGAAAAGAAGGATCTCTCAGCTGCTCCTCCTGGTAGCAATTTCTAGCCCTGTACTTTTTGCTGTTGTCCTCCTGCCTTAAGGATTTGCTCCAAGCTCCATGGGTTTTAGGAAAAGTTGTATTGTGTTTAGTTCTACCTTCTGATATTTTTTCTTAATACAGAGCCCATTAGTGGTATCTGTGAGACCTTGCAACTAATTTATGGATCAGTTTTTAGAAAGTTTCTTTTTAAAGTTCCAAAGAATTTCACCAGGAAGTAAATGGGGACATCTCAGTAGCACATATTTAGTTCATCCTTTCTGCCCTTTCTGCCATGTTGCAAGGGAGAGCTGAGACTCATCGATTTCCTGGCTAGGATTAATATTCATTTACTCATGTATCAAACACTAAGTATTTACTTAGTATTAGTATTTACTTTGTACTAGTCACAGTTTCAAGCAGATTTCAAGTCAAGTTTCAATACAGGATGTAACCAAGGAGAAAAATTCCTGCCTCCATCAAACTTATTTTCAATTTGGAAAGAGATAATAAAACACATATATAACATATGTAAGATAGTAGATGATAAATCAGGGGAGAATATTCTGGATTGTGTGTAGGGTGCCATGTTCTTCAACCCTTCCTCATCCTCAGTGTCTTTAGACAGTGTCTGAATTCAGATTACTGGATAATTCAGTCAGATAATGCACCTTGACTTTACTGCCTATCTAATATCCTTACTCCCTTGTCCTTTACTAACAGAATTCTGATTTTCTCTGTGCAATATCATACTAATATTCCCAGACTCCTTGAAGCTACAGAAGGCAATGCAACTCAGTTCTAGTCATGAGATACAAGCAAATGATCTTGAGATGGCTGTCTCAGAGACTTTAGAGAAGACTCTCTATTTCCGCTCTGTTTGTCCTGCCCAGAATGTGGGCACAATTTCTGGAGTTGCAGCAAGTCACCTTGCAATCAGGAGGCAACATCATGCCAGAGATAGCAGAGCAGGAAAATGAAACTCAAGCAGCTATATCAGCCTGGACTACCTTCTTCTCTCATAACCAACGCATTGCGTGAGCCTGCGGTGGGGTGGGGTGTCCATTCACATTGCAGCCTCTGCATATGGGACACACTGGACCAAATTCTAAAGGCTGAAATATGTCTGAGATTCTTGGGAATTGTGTAATACTGCAGCACTGTGTGTGTGTCTAATAATTCTGTGGTTTGTTCACAGTAGTATTACATACAGCCAAACACAACCTTAAACCCTGGTTCGCTAGAGGATTAACGGTGGCTACATTTCCTTTTCTAAACTTTTCTGTGAGGATACAGAGGCACATACTCAAGTTGAGTCCTAGGACGATGCAAATATCTTACATGACAGTTATGTAAAGTGGGCTGTAATAGTCACTCTGTTAGGATGATTCATCTGTCAAGTTAATTTTCTTGCCAACCCAACAGCTTCTCAGAACCCAACTTGTTCAGAAGGGAGAATTAAAGAAAGGATGAGGTTGAAAGCATTAGATGTTAAGTCAAACAATCAGAATTCTATCTTACATGATACAGGTTTAAGGGGTGGCTGTTCTTCAACCCCATATCCAAGTGCTCACACATCTGTCAAGACAATCATCTGGAATCTAGAATTTGTGTCCATTGTCATTGAACAAATTCAGCCTTATCTGTCTTGTTCAAGCCATTGCATTTCCCTTGTTCTTGGTCTCCTTGGCTTCATTTAAGTTTCCTCTAAGTAAGTCTCCATATTACCACAGACTTGACTTCCTCAAAATTGCATTTTCTATCACTTTTTTCTTTATAACTTCCTTCAGATAAATGCTGCCACCTGAACAAAGTCCAGATGCCTTAAGTTGGCATGCTAGGTTCCTTATGTTATGGCAGCAGTTGACCTTCCAGCTCCAATTCCTGCCACTCACCACACCTTGACAATTTCTGAATACATGGTGCCATTTATAATTTTGTGCCTTTCTTTTTCATGGGTTTTATTTCTGTAAGAATGTTCCTCTTCTCTTAACTTTCTGTGTTCCCCTTGCTCTTCTGACAAGGCTAAGCAAATAAAACTGTCTCTGAAATTTTTCCTGATTTATGCAGACAGTTGGTTATTCCTTACCCTGCATTCTTCTTATTTATTTATTTATATATTTTTTAAGGATTTTATTCATTTATTCATGAGAGACACACACACACACACAGAGAGAGGCAGAGACACAGGAGAGGGAGAAGCAGGCTCCATGCAGGAAGCCTGATGTGGGGCTTGATCTGGGGTCCCAGGATCACGCCTTGAGCCAAAGGCAGATGCTCAACCACTGAGCCTTCCAGGTGCTCTGCTTCTTCCTTTTTAAAAAAGATTTATTTATTTATTTTAGAGAGAGAATGTGGTGGGGAGGGGCAGAGGGAGAGAGAGTCTCATGCAGACTCTACACTGAGTGCAGAAGCCTACTCAGGGCTCAATCTTATGGCCCAGAGATCACAACCTGAGCCATAACCTGGAGTCAAACACTCAACTGACTGTACCCCCAAATATCCCTACCCTGCATTATTCTTTACACATCACTTGGTACAACTTCTAACAACACTTATGTCACCCCATTACAATGATCAACTATCATTTGTTTATATCTGTCTCTCTTTCCATATTATGTGTTCTCAAGGGTTTGTGCCCTTATCTTATTAATCTTTATATCCCAGTTTTTAGTATAAGTGCTTGGCAAACATGAGTTTTCTAAACATGAGCTTAAAATTTTTTTTTTTTAAGATTTAATTTATTTGTTCATGAGAAACACAGAGAGGAGAGAGAGAGGCAGAGGGAGAAGCAGGCTCCTTGCAGGGATCCTGACCTGGAACTCGATCCCAGGACTCCAGGATCATGCCCTGGGCTGAAGATGGCGCTAAAGTGCTGAGCCACCTGGGCTGCCCTTAACATTTTTTTAAATTTAGAATTTAATCTAAGTAATTGTCTCCATCGTAAGTGACCTGGTTAAATCAGAGATGAAGATGAAATAACCAAAAATGCCAAATGCAGAGCTTCTGAATTATTTGGAATCAGAGTCAAAGTCTTGAATTATGTTGAAAATGACTAATCTGAGGCCATTAGTAAAATAGAGACGAGCTGCATTCAGGATATCAGTGCACAGCATAACTATCAATAATATGGGTGAATATATCTTCATATACCTAAAAGGAGGAAATATATCTTAGTGTATTTTGTTACTAACCAAAGCAATAATATTTTATGAGATTATATTATACAGCTATACTTAATTTTCAGTTGGCTGGGATAAGAACTCATTTAATTTGATTAGATGGCAGTGGTATAAACAATACATATTGATATCAAGGGAGCCTATTGTATTTAATGCTGATGGATGCTAACAACAGCAATTCATACGTGGCTCCAATAGCAGTGACTAGTAACATTGCTTTTAGGTGCAAGCCTATTAATAAATAAAGCTCATTATAACATTGTTGTGCCCAAGATTGCGAATCTGAGAAACCATCAAGGAGCCGACACCGATGCAAACGCACAAGGGTTTATTTGCAAGCTCGAGGTTGGGTCCAAGTATACCCAACACAGTAGAGCAGGACTTGGACCCCGAAGTGGGTTACAGCTGTGTTTTTTATAGGCTGATCTAGGGGGTTTTCAGAAGGGGTGGAGGAATTTCTCAAGTTCTGTTTACATTCTGATATGGGGTTTCAAGGGCATTGAGCTCTGTTCTCATTCTAATATGGGGCTTTCTACCACGGTGTGGGCTCTGTTGTGTTTCTGATATAGGATTCCCTGCCGAGGACATTCTGCAGTTTTTCCTGAAAAGTTCAGCTCCTATTCACAGGGACCTAAGATGGCTGTACTTGTGCTAATGCTAAACTTGAGGTGGAATGGCCTTAATTTTTCTCGGCCTCCACAAACATGTCATCCAGTGGGCATATCTTTCCACATTGAAAAAAAAAATAAAGCTAAATGCTTATATGTGATATGTCTGAGTGAATTGAACTAGGAGACAGATGGCGTAACTACTGTGCTCTGTATTGGAAATCCTTAGGTTGCTATGAGAAAGTCGAACCAGAAGGGCACTGCCTGACCAAAATTTTACACTTAGTAGTGGCATTTGTATCCTTTCCCTCTCTGTCTCTGTCTTTGTCTCTGTCTTTGTCTCACCTTCTCTCTCCCAAATGGACATTTTGTTTGGACCCATTGTATTTGAATGGGTCGTTATATTGTCTGTACTTTAAAATACATCAGTATAAGCTGTATAGTACATATGTGTGTGAGAGAACGAACTTCGCACCAAAGTAATTATTTAACACTTGATATGACTCATTCAGATCCCCATTCCAAGTAGTTCATGAGCTTTTTAAAGATCCTAATCAGGAGTCTGCATTTCAAAGGAGGCTCAAACTGACACTTGAATATCACCATCTAAATCTGCACTAGCCTCTTGCTCTTTAGTGGGGTTCAGAGACCAGTAACAGGTATTACCTACAAGCTTGTTAGAATGTAGAATTGCAGGCCCTCAACCCAGACATAATGAATCAGAGTCTACATTTTAACATAACTCCCAATGGATTCTGTGAGCATTTGAGAATCACTGCACTAGGCAATTTTTTAATTAGCATATGAGATTTTAAGAAATAGTTTTTGCATTGGTGAAATTGGTAAAACACATGATATTTTAGAAATATTGCATAGGTACCTCTGTTCTAGTGGGAATATGGGGAGTCCCACTAGCCGTTTGGGTGGCACTCCAAAATGAATCTAGGACTCATTTGGTCTTGTGCCTCCCCACTTAATAGAAGATTCTGGCATCTGCTCTGACTGCAAGGTTAGTTGGCCCTGCTGTCAACATATTGTTACATTTACCTTGGATTAAAACTTTCATGAAAGGTGCTTGTCATTGTCTACAAGGACAGAGAATGAGGATGTCATATGAATGCTTTTGTACTTGCTTGTTTGTATGTGTTTGTTGGTTTGGAAACCTCCTGGGAGTTTTCTGGATGTAATCTGAAACTGGCCCTTGTAAACACAGAGCAAGGAGAGACATAGAAAGAGGCAGGCCACTCCAGATTAGGTAGATGGCAGATTTAAAACTCAAGGGCTCTATGAGGCTTGTTTTAGGCAGCCCCAAGACCAGTAGATCTCTTAACTCACTGGCCAAATCTTAAAACTTTATATAGAGGCCTTATCTGGGTTTAATCACACCCAGATGGTCTCAATACCATATCACCATCTCAGGGCTGTGTCGTTGGGGGCAGCTTCTGCTTTTTAATGCAAGCAGAAGTAAAAAACAAAAACACGAACAAAAAACAAAAAGCAAGCAGAATGCACATTCCAAGGACAGTGAGGGAGGACCCCCTGGTTGCCAGGGCCAGCTCAAAGGTCAACTGGTGGTCATGTGCTCTCAGTGACCTTCCGCAACAGAGTGTGTAAGTTTGTTTGTCTGAGACTTCTTACATTATAATGTTACAACATGCCACCTGGTAGGGAGCACACTCAAAATCCTAACCACCCTGCCATTTTGATATTGGCACCTACTGTCTCTCATTTTGTTTGAAATCCTCCTAATTCTCAGTATAATGAATCTTTTTATTTTTTGAAAACTGTAGCTTTTTGTATTGTTATAATCCTAGATCTTATTTAAACCTTTTCTTTTAGCTGAGGATCTCTGATACCACATCAGCAGAAGGGAGGGTATTGCCTCATTATTGTCTGGTGGCTATAAAAACCCAGGTTCCTTAGTCTTTGTTGACATTTAGATAGGAATCCTATTACTGCTTGGCCCAGTGGGAGTTCCAATACCCCATATGGTTTCTATTGCCAGTGCACTAGTGGTAGTCTCATTCCTACTGGGTGATTATGAAAGTCTTGTCTTTCCACTGGCCTCTTCTGACTACCCCTGAGCAGGAAGTGGGTAGAGGCACCTCATTATTGTGTGTGTGGGAGGAGGTGGGAGGGTGGAAGTGTAGGTTTCCCACTTGGTCTCCACTGTGGATAAACGCCAGTGATTGTTGACTCCAGACTCCTAACAAGTTCACTATAATAAAACTGATTTTAAATAAGAAAATTGAATTCTCCAAATGAGAGGAAACATCTGAAATCTTTGAGAAATCAAATCTAGTGGAAAATGGAAAGGGAAATATTCCTTATGATTTTGTTCTGGAAGCTGCCTTTTCTGCCAGTCCTTACTTAATATGTTTATTTTGCATTCCCCCATCTCCTCTATTATATACTTTGTTTATGTGTGTGCTTCTGCATTGAAGACCAAGCAACGGTATCCTTAGAGGGGAAGTTGTAGTGGCTTCACAGAAACATTTTGATCTCTCTGAAAGAAATTGCTTTTGCAATGCTGTATTTGCACACTGTTTCTCTCCCTGCATTCCAGTTAAGATACAACTCTATACGGGTGAGTACATCTCTGGAAATATTCTCTGCTACCAATTTCCCCAGGCCAGAAATCTCCGTTGTAGAAAGCTCATGGTACATTATTCCTAAAGAAAATAACAATTTTTATAAGAAAGTTCAGGTCTTGACCACATATTGTCAACACGTCTAAATTTTTTTAAAAATATCAACTTATTCTATTTCCCTTTTGCTTAATGTCAATGAAGTGCATAGATTGATACTGTTTATGGAAATTACATATCTGGGCTATGGAGGGAGAGATTTTCTGACCAAAGCTTTTCCTTAGCTCATGTGCAGGTCTCACAGTGCAGAATCAAATTCAAGAGGCAGCAAAGGAGATTAGACTCTAAGAAGCACCAGTGTTTTAAGGGAAATGTCAGAAACTATTGATGTTCAGATTCTGGGACAAAAAAAAAAAATCTCAATCCAGAAAATAGATCCAAGCATGAAGGATTTGAAAAAGGCTACAAAAGCAAGTACATGAAAAAAATAAAGGTTATTTCTCTTGAGGAGATATGACAAACTGTGAGACTATTGTCCACTTGAGGTACTAGTTTTCTTTTTGAACCTTGGTAAGACTTAATTGTGGTCATTACTGAATCTCACTATTCTAGAAGTAGTATTAATCTGAATATTACAGATAATATCCATTTCTGCCATGTCATTTGGAAGGATGTGTCTAAGATATAGTTTGCAAAAAGTAAGGGGAGCAATATGGAGAATAGTAGCAGTGCTGCAGCTTCTGAAGACCTGTCAACAAAAAAGTGAAAAATTTAGAAAAAACTCCATGTTCTCCTGTAAAAATTCAGTTTTGTCTTTTTACAATATTTTCTTATTATTCTTCTTTATTTCTCCAGCCATCTTTTCTCCCCTTTTCATTCTATTTCAGAGAGATTGTTGATTGTGTGGAAAAGAGGGAGGAAGAGACCCCTTTTGAGGATTCTCAGCCTTCCCACCTTTGATTCATGCCATGTTCCTCTGGAAGCAATTTTCCTCCTAAACATAACTCTTCTGCTGTATTAATACATTGTATTAACTGCCTCCTGCTTTTCCCCATTCTTCTACTCCTAAATATCCTGCATATACACCCCTGCCTGGATTACTTCAAAATCAAATCGTTCTTCCTGGGGTTATACATGAATAGCACATACTTAGGATCAGAATGCTGATGAGGAATTTCAATATTCAGGGTCTGTGTGTGTAAAGAACTAAAAGTGTTCACTTTTTTCCTTTTTATGCTTGAAATCTAACTATTTTAAGAGTAGTTTTAGATGTTGGTATCCTTTTGTGAATTTTATCTGATTCTGGATAAACCTTCAGTTGTGGTTTTAACATTCATTCTTCACTTTTAGAATTTCTATTTCCATTTTCCTGTGGATTATTCCTTCTGTCCCATTTTCTAGATTTCCCTGTAGTCCTGCCAGTAATTCATAGGCTTGATCTCCATTGTCGGTCTATCATGTTTATTATTTGTCTCAGTTTGCATGGTTTTTACACGGTTCTTGGAGAGTCCCACTTATGGAACTCATCCCATGAGCGAGCATGGGATGGGGGCACACTATATGAATAGCCCCAGCCAAATTCATTGTGTAGTGGAGGCATGTGGCCAGACCTTGCTTAAGTAAGGTGAGAGCTTCTCTGCCTTGAATACGGTGAATTTCTTTCTGTGCATTATGAAGCAGGTGGTAATTCTTATTTCTCCAAAGGAATTGCATGAAAAACTCTAAGCCCCAAACTGCTCTGCCTTCACTGTCTTCACCTGTCTCTTCAGCTTCCTATGTCACCTTGACACTTAAACATGGAGGGGGCCACCCTCTTCTTGAGATGTGCACTGGAAGGGGAGTGAAGAGGGCAGTGCCAGTCTCTAGCTGCCTCAAAACATACACATTTTAGTTTTGTTTTTATTTGGGGTAAGAACCATATTTTTAAGGAATGCAGTTAGGTTGCAATGGTCTATCATTTTCCTTTATGACTCAGTTGTTCAGTTTCAGGCATCCAAGCCTGTGTCAGAAGTCAAAGCTGGTATTTCCCAATACAAGCCTATTTGGTGATATAGTTAACAGAAATACCTGGATCTCTCTCTCTCTGTTTTTTTTTTTTTTTCCAAAACATTTATTTACATCTCTAATACTAGGTTATTGTTTGCTTCTCTCCCTATTGTCTCTTTCTACATTAATATAAACACCCTGTGAGCAGGGAATTTGATTGCTTTGGTTGCTGCTGGATTCTTAGTGCTTGACACACAGTAGGTAGTTCAGTAGATGTTTGTTAAGAGGAGAAAAAGGACATAACCATACATCGGAGACAACAAAGGTAACTGTCAGTCGTCAGTCTCCACTTCCTTGACTCTATATTTTCAATATATAAGTGTCTATAAGTTGAGGATGAATGGTTTAGGAAGGAGGTAGGTGGTTTATTAGAGAACATATTGGGTTTCAGGTGCCTAAGAGACATATTCATGGAGATGTCAACTGCAAATTTAGATTGAAAAGCTGAAGCTAAAGGGACGCTTTTGTGCTGAAGAAGAGATTGAAGATTCAATAGCATCTATGTAGTATCTGGTGCAGGAAGAAAACTAAGCTGATTTTATAGCTTGAAATAATCAGTGTACTGAAGACTGAACCGTTGGCACACAAATGTGGAACTTAAAGAAGATATTTTTACATCATTAGGGCCTTCTAAGCAAAGAACACTAAGTAAAAAGGACAAACATCGGATGTTACAGAGTGACTTATAGAGACCTCCGTGATAGAGATTTATCTTCAGGAGTATTGTTTTTATATTTCAAAAGGGGACAAAATCCCTGGGGCCATCTGTTTATAATTAAAAGGATTGTAAAACAGCAGGGAGCAAAGATTTATCTCAGTTTTTCTGGAAGGAGAGTGGTAGTTTAGTGGTAGTTCCTATATGAGCTCCCAGATTCATAATTTTGGGATTCTTCTCTTTAGAGCCAAAGAATAAATTATTTGTGCATGCAAGGTTACATCTGGCTTCCATTGTGTCACCTTGAAGAGGGTAAGTGGGGCATGGGGACATGGGGACCAACACATTTGTTGCTGTAACATAATAATATTACGTCTTTGATCTAAAAACCTAATGTTTGATTTCAGGATAAAATTAATACACATACATCTTAGAAACATTGACTAATACTTACAAGCCATTGAGAGAAAAGAACAACAAAACAACTCATGCATATGATTGAGAACTGAGAGAAGATGGCATCTTAGAAGATAACTGAGTTTTCAAGTATTTGAACTCTCAGGAAGAAGATAAATTTAATCTAATCTTAATCTAGATCATAAAGGGCTGTATAAAGGTCAGTTGTTGCATATTACTGGGAAACAAGTTCCGGTACAAAGAAGGAAAGCATTTTTATCAAAGTTTTCAGTAATGGACTACCATAGTCCCTTATAATTCAAGAAGTAATATGTTGTAATGAAAAGAATACTGCATCAGGAATAGGGCAATTCCTGGGATTTTAAAAAATACTCCTAGCCATGTTTTTTTCAGGCACATTGTCATATTTGAATCTATGTTTTCTCATCCTTAATCTATTTAACAGTCCTATCCTGAAGATCAGTCATGTAAAATTACTGATGTACAAAAATATGTAAATTTTTAAATGCCAAATGAATCCAAAATAAATTATCCTGAATTAAAGTATATGAAGTAAAAAACAGAGACTATGTGGCTACTTCTCAAGCCATCTTGGATGTCTGATATTCTGATGACTCTATCCCATCTGTCTGAGTGCAACCTCATGGGAGACACCAGTTGGGAACAACCAGTGGAGTCCAGTCAACCCACATAACCATGAGAGACAACAATAAATTGTTTTAAATTGAAGGGTAGTGCTACATATATCTGTATATCTATATCTATATGTATACCATCTATATCTATAAAGAAAGGGGGATAGACACATATCTCAGTGTATTTCCTGTATGAACTATCAATATTTAAGAAACTACACTACCTGAAGATTCCCAAAGCCAACCATCCAGATACATTTGCTAAAAATATATCCTTTGTTCTTATCTCAGGGTTAACTGGAACTTTTTAAATTTTATGTGCTCATTTTTGCAAGCCTCCAATTCAGGGCTCTGTGGAATAACTTCACTCTGACTCTAGCTACCTGAGAGGATATAACTCAATGTTCCTTTCCAAAGCAATTTATGGTTACCAAGGATGTGCTGCAAATATATTGCATAGGGAGAACACCTGGATTCCCCTTATAATATTTTCTTTGCTTAAGAAAATAGAATTATGTAAAGAAAAAGAAATATATCCCTTGAGAGGTGCCATAAGCACCTAAGAATTGCATGAGAGTATGTCTTTTTTTTCTTTCTTTTTCTTTTTTTTTTTTTAATTTTAGGAAATGGCCTATTTTGGGCATACTTTTCCTAAAGATAGAATGCGTGATGTTATTTCACCGTAGGGCATGGCCATTCCTCAGTAAGGAAGTATGTGATAGATCTATATATTAAAATATATTAAAACTGCCTTTAACTTGTCAAAATGCTTTCGTATATATTAACAAGATTAAAGTGAATGAGAATGTTAGACAAAAACAAATCTAATTCTTTCATTTTCCAAATAAGGACAATGGAGGCTAGTCAGTAAATTACTTTGCTCATTGACATTTAGCTAGTTGGTGGCAGAACCCAGATTCTTCAATCTCTTACCTTTCAACCATTTCTGTCTTGGGAGAGTCCTCTGTGGTAAGTACAGCAGCATTTGTCTAGTTTTACAATGAGTGAATTAAGGTGGAATATCACTATGTTGGAATGATTTAATTGAAGTAAAAAAGGTGATTTAAAAAATAACCCCAAGCACTGCTAAGACCCTTTATCATCTCAGCAATTCTACTCCTGGGCATATAATGCCAAAAAATGCAAGCATACATCCATATAAAAACTTGTATATGTTGGGCTCCCTGCATAGAGCCTGCTTCTCCCTCTGCCTGTGTCTCTGCCTCTCTCTCTCTCTTTCTCTGTGTGTGTGTGTGTGTCTCTCATGAATAAATAAATAAAATCTTAAAAAAAAACGTGTAGATAAATGTCAATGGCACCATTCATGATAGCCAAAAAGTGAACACAACCCAAATATCCACCAACTGATGAATGGGTAAACAAACTGTGGTATTTCCATGCAATGGAATATTATTCAGCAATAAGAAGTAACAAAACAGTGATATATTCCACAACATGAATTAGTTTTGAAAACATTATGTTAAATGTAAGAAACCAGACACAAAAGGTCCCATATTGTATGACTTCATTTATATGGAATACCTAAAATAGGCAAATCCATAGAGTCAGAAAGTAGATAAGTGGTTGCTTAGGGCTGGGGGGTCATGGGAGAATAGGGATGACTAATAAATCATATGGGGTTTCCTTTTCCAGTGATGAAAATGTTATAGAACAGATCGTGGTGATGACTACAGAACTGTGTGAGTATACCATTGAGAAATGTCATCAAAAATGTATGACTGCTGATTGACTGTGAGCTGGACCTGGGCACTCAGAGGTTCTCACCCTCTCCCCTGTCCTTGGAATGTGGGTTCTGTTCACCTTTCCTGCTCCCAGAGGCTGCTCCAAAGACATAGCCTTAAGATGGTGATGTCGTGTTGAAAACACCTACATGGTATATGTGACTGAGCCCAGTTAGGGCCTCTTTATCAACTTTTAAGATTTGGAGGGGATGCAGGGATCCATTCATCTTGCTATAGCTCAAGACAAGCCTTGCATGCAAGTTCCCTTTAATAAGTTTAAATAATAATAAGTTTAATAAGTTAAAACTGCTACCTACCAATCTAGAATGGCCTGTCTCTTTAGTTTCTTCTTGCCGTCTGTTTTTAGGGGCCAGTTTCAGATTACACCTTGGAAGCTCCTGAGATGGCTGCAAACCAACATATATCATTGAATTATACTCTTAAAATGGGTCAATTTTATGATATGTGAGTTACATAAAGCTCTCTCTTATGAGATAGCCAGACAGACAGACAGATGAAGGAAAAAAGAAGAAGAAAACTCTTCCTCTTGACCAAGGAAACCAGGATTGAATTTAAAAATGGCACATTCTATAATACTGAAATATGCCAGCTGAGTAATTCCATTAGATTGCAAATAAGGTTGTGATTTATTCCTCAAGTGGGTCAGGTTTGCCTAAAGCAGCATTTTCTAAAGTGTGGTAAACCTTCTCTTTGATGGCACACAGGATGATATTAAGGAGTACCCAGATTTTAATTACCATGGAATTAATTAGTTGATGCTGATATTCCATTTATGATGGTAATATAAAGTTCTCTTTGGAAATATATCAATTTTAGTTAAAATGAATTAATCAAAAGAAACAAAAAAGTATAAAAATGGCACAGTTGGAATGAAGATTTGGTAATAATTATGAAGATGGCTCATGAACAGTTCACTTTTGGAACACTCTAGAGTAAACTTCTCTCAACACTCAGATTATTCTCTAAACTTCTTTAGCATTAGTGAGTTTTTGGTTACCTAAGAGGAGGATTAGGTGTGTGTGTGGGGTATATGGCTTGAAGTCACCTGATCTCAAACCAGGGGGCACATAGCTTAAAATGGCAAATCAAAAGTGTCTCACTTACGTATGAAAGACCATATCTTATGTTTGTTTCAGTGATATGGTGAAAAAAAATAAGGGCTGTTAGCTCAAGGAATTTGGATTTGAATATTTGCTATGTGATTTGTTAAACTTTGGGTACATCGCAGTAGCTTTGAGTCTGTGTCTTATGGGTGAAATGGAAATCCTAGGACTTATTTTAATAGCATGGTTGTGAGAATTAACTAAAACAACTCAAGTGACATATTTTACCCTACATAAGGTAGATAATTAAAGACTAGTCGCCTTCCTTTCATTGTTGGTTGTACAATCACATTCCAGGAACAGAATGGAAAGTTAATTGGCTGTGTCATTTCTGTCAAGAAGATACATGCTAAGGCCCTTGTAGGGCTGAAGGGTGAGCCCCTCTGGTCTTTCCAAGTCAAGTACAGTTATTGGTCAGTCACACTTCAGGGGTAATTAGCACATTCTCTGGACAAAATTCACTTCCTTTCAAAAGATTTCTCTGTTGAATTGTGCCATTGTGATTACTATTCTAGATTCCTCGGTTGTTATGCAGAATTGTGTGTGTGTGTGTGTGTGTGTGTGCGCGCGCGCGGTGTGTGGTGACTACTGTATCTTTTCTGCATATAGACTGGAAGATCATCCAGGGAATTCCTTTGGGGTCCCAGATACTTCCCATTATAGGAGACTGATCACCAAGAGCCTAGTAGTTTAGTTCACTTAGAGATGGAGCAGAAATGCCCTCCCCTTGAGTACCATTGTATCTTTCATAGAAATTACATAATTAGGTCTTTATTCAGTATGCAATATGAGGATTTGGTAAGTGGAGCATGGGCTGTGCAATTTTACATACTTGCATGTACCTGTTCATTTGTTTTTCTTGGTCTCAGAGTTCTCTTTGATGAAAAAAGAAGGTAAAAGAAGAGAGAGGGAGAAGAAGGAAAAAAAGAGAGGAAGGAAAATAGGGAGGAAGAAGGAATGAAAAAGTGAATGAAGGGAAGAAAGGAATGAAGAAGATTAATATCTTTTGGGGGATTTTACTCTTCCATCAAGATGTGAGAATAAACAAAAATGAGGTAATTTGGGAGAGTTAGTCACGTAGTAAATACTTTTGTTCCCTCTAGTCTTTTCTTTTGACTCAATTTTGGAGTTTGAGAGCCTTTGTTAAGTAACTAATCTATTTAGATATGATGGGTAGAGATTACAGAAGCCATAAGGATATACTTCTTATCATTAAAAACAACTACCACTTAGATAAGACAAAAATATATTTGACATAAATTGGATTGTGGAGCAATGGTCAGGAACTATACGTAAAAGCTATAAAAATCCTTATAAATATCACTGAGAAGCTTCCACTGAGAGAGTCTCCTTTCTTCTATATCACCTCGTTACAGTGACATTTCAGTCAATATATTTTTGACTTGATGAATGAGTGGCTTTGTCCTTAGGTAGTGAATACTGTTTCGCTAGCAAACTTGTCATACTTACAGAAACATGAAGATGAGGCCATACTATTACTGTTCCTTTACAGATGAAGGAATTAAGGCTCACTGAGGTAGAGTAACACACCCAACATCATATAACTAGGGAGGGAGCCCTCAGACTCTGCTCTATCCAATCCTAGAGACTACTCCTTGTCATCATGTGTCACAACCTCTCCAGGTCTTGAAGAGAGTGGGGGAGAGTAGGTTGTTTGGCAGAGAGCATGTGTGAAGCACATTCTGTTGGTTTTCAGAAATGACAAGATAAAAGCCTTAGGAGGTCCTGAAGGAAGAGACATCAGACAATGTGGCACATTTAGAGCAGAGGCACGGGCTAACTAAGGTAGCCACTGGAGCACTTTGGGAATATTACTGATTCCAGGTGTAAAAGAGCAAAGCACAAGTTTTAAAGAGCATGGTCTGAGTACTTGCTTCTGAAATAATTAACTTTCCTTTGTTTCTTGGGTTGAGCAGACAAAAATGACTCTGTCATCAGCTTCCTTTTTCTCTTATTAAAAACTCAGTAATCACAGCAGTCTGGGTTAATATTCACGCTCACATGCACATGGAGACCAACCCTTTCCATTTGTTTGTGGAAAGGCCGTCAAGATGCGAGGTAAGGAAAATGCTGATAGACTTTGTCTTTTGAAGGGAATGATCTCAATTTCTGGGAAACTATCCATTACATCTTTAGTGTCATTTACAGCATTTTGCAGAGAATGCATGATTTTTTACTGCTACTTAAACTTTTGTAAGATGGATACTGTTTACAAAATATTGTGATCAATGTGAGCATAAGGAAGGGTGATGTTTGGGTTCTCTGTGGTGAATGTTGCAGGCATGTGGGATTCTTCCTTTAGTTGAAAGCTGGTCTAGGCAAAGTGATACTTTGGATACATACATACAAATTTGTCTTTGGGGCATCTCTTTCTCTCCTTTTTGTGAGCCTCTGTCTCCCACCTCCTGAAATCCTATTTCTTCATGAAATTGCTCCAGCCTTACTCTCTTGGATTTAATCCATACATCAAACACTGTCCTCTGACAACAATTTCTAGAGCTAGAGGTTCAGTTTTTTGGGAACAAGAGTAGTAAAAAAAAATATCCTTTTCTCTCATCTCAAGTGAAGCAAGCATATCACAGACTTTGCCACTTAAAGCAGGGTCCAGGGACCAATAGCATAAGCACCACTCGGGTGTTTGTGAGAAATGTAGAAGTCTGGGATCCATTCCAACTGACTGAATCAGAATTGGCCCTTTAACAAGATTCTCAGGTGATAAAGATGGAGAAAGTCTGCTCGGGAAACCCACTGCCTTCCATGGGAGAGAAAATCCAGGATGGGATTTCCTAAGTATCATGTCTCAGCACAGAACACTAACCCTATATGGTCTTAACATATATGAGAGTATAAACTCAATTAGCTCAGGTTCCTTTGGGAATCTCTGGGTTAAATTAAACGGGTAGTGATAATCATAAAAATACTAATGTTACTACTACTGCCACCAGCTGCCATGTTTGAATACTTACTCTATCAAGATACACTTGGAAAGTTTTCTTATTTTATTTTCACCATGATCCTACGAGGTAAGTACAATAAGTGTCTCTGTTTCATGTGCGGAGAAATCAAACTTCACAGCTGGTGAATTAGAGATTACGTCAAAACCTAGGTAATCTGGCTCTAAAGCCTAAAATAGTATTTTGACCACACTGGAAGTTCTTAAATTTTTTTTTTTATTATATATTTATGATAGTCATACAGAGAGAGAGTGGCAGAGACAAGGCAGAGACATAGGCAGAGGGAGAAGCAGGCTCCAGACACCGGGAGCCTGACGTGGGATTCGATCCCGGGTCTCCAGGATCGCGCCCTGGGCCAAAGGCAGGCGCCAAACCGCTCCGCCACCCAGGGCTCCCCCACACTGGAAGTTCTTAGAAGCTTTAGAATTTTGATCTGCTTTGTGAATCTTCAAACCAGAAATGTAGCAGCTAAGGTTTCTCAAATGAATTTGTCAGAGAACCTCTTTTGAAATGATGGAACAACACTCTAGAATAGACTCTATGGAACATCTGGGAGCTGTCTTGTCTTGTCATAACTTACAGATGATGATGGACATCTGAATATAGTGGGGCAGACCAGTGGGCACTTTGCATGTAACTCTGAGGCACTGAATGGCCTAAAATTCTCTGACAGGTCTGTGATTAGTATGAAGCTATTGCTACTACATTCATTTTGTGTAACCACTGAAAACCATTTTGTTAAGCCTTCCTCTTCAACTCTTTGTCAGGCCTCCAGTAAGCAGCAGGGCTTAGATTTTCTGAACATAGTGAGGAGCCAAAGCAGGTTTTTCTCAGGCTCAAATTTTATTTCAAGTTTCATTCTTCAAGCTTCAAAATTGGTGTAACTTTTGCTTTCTGCTCTGGGCTGTATATTATTTGCTCCTCCAGATTCACTTATTACCCTCCTCTTCCTTGCTCTGGGCTCCCATAGCCACCCTCTACTGATGGCACTAATACCGATGGCACCCTTGCCCTCCAGCTTATGGTTGGATTCAGCCAAAGGTTGATGATATGTCAGAGTACAGAGGGATAGGAAGTCAGGTTACTTATTTACTTGGCTCTCTGCCTGCTGGGCTATACCTTCAGTGCATCCTTGCTAAGAAATGTTCCAGCTTCATTTGGGGGTTCTTTCTTACAGGTGCAGATTATCCCAGGCTCCCTCTGGTCCTAGGGTGAGAACGTATCCCTGCTGTTAGGATGATTCACTGCCCCTTGTTGGTTTCTCTTAATTCTACCCATTCATCTGAAAATAGTCCTTTATTAGACTCTGCTCATCTTCACCACTTAATCACATCATTTATTTCCTGCTTGGATCTTGAATGATACATAAATCAACATATAATCATGTATACTTAAATTAAAATGTTATTTAAATTATTTTATAACTTTGTGTTACTTCTTTCTCATATATTCCCTTATTTCCCAAGTCTTCAGATAAAATCAATGTACCAGAAAATGTGCCATGTTCCTTCACTGGCTTCTTTCAGATATTTCCAAGGGTATTATGAGTACACCAGATGGACGATGCTGTGAAACTGATATGAATGTTCACACCTGAGAGACATGAATAGAACAAAAAGCAGAGCCCTGAGGGGCTAATTTCTTCTAATCAGAGAAATAGAAGAACATGATGTGGGTCACTGTCTTGGATGAGAACCCTTGCGAATCATTGCAGTAAGATGTGGAATGGGGTAGAGCTGATGGGGAAAGGGGGAATGCTATCAGGAAGACTGCTATGGAGAAAAAAATAAAACAAAATTTCTGCCCTGGAAAGTCCCTATGGTCTCAAATGGGAGTGAGAATGTGGGAATGTAAGGTGCAAGATGTTTTCATAGTTGTGAGAGATGTGTTAGAGCATCTCTGGATCCAGATGGGGGCTGTCAGAGCATGAACATCTCTTCTGGAGCTGAGAGACATCTGGACCAGGTCAGATATGCCAAAGGTGCCAGATTGGAAAGGGGTAAGGAAAACTGACAAGAGACTGAGAGGCCCTTTGGGGAGCTAGTGAGAGAAGGGCTGTAAGAAGAGCCTTCCCCCAAGTATGGAGGGGCACATGGAGAGCAGACTGAAGGAATGCTGATAAAATGACCACCTGAGCTCAGTAGACTAAATAAAGCTCCTGGGAAATGGTTGGTGGTCTCTTCTTTGTCAATAAAGGCGACTGCCAGGACAGAATTTGTGATCTGGATCCACAGAAAATGAGAAAAATGGGAGCTTAGAGTTTCTTGAACAGAGTAGTCTCAATTTTATCCTCCTAAAGATTTTTTTTTTCTTTTCATTTCATACTTGAGGAAAGTGAGGCTGGAAACTGACTAGCAGGAGGTCATGAAACTAGTAGGTATCAGAGCCAGACTCAAATCCAGATTTGGAGCCAGCTGTCCGAAGCATCCTCCTCCTAAGGCCCAGAGAAGGTCACTTCCCTGTGGCATTGTGGATGAAGGGATAAGCAGAAAACAGCCAGCATAGGGTTGGAGTGGTAATAATTCAGACAATTAAGAACTGATTCATACACCCAAAGCCTGAAGGAAGAAGTCTATGAACTGGAAAGAGGAAAAATTGAGAAACTCCCTGAAAGAGATGATTTTAAAATTGCCATCTGTGGCCAATGAAGTGAATAAGGTGAAAGCCCATATTTTAAACTTACATTTACCATATGTATTATGCAGTTAGACTCCACAGCCCCCTCCCACTCCAGCAATCTCAGTTGAATATCAGAATGCATTTGAAGTACCAGACCACAAAATGACTACATTGAGAAAACTGATCCCAAATTTACTGTGCATGAAAATCACCCAGGAGCAACCATTAAAACACAGACTCCTAGTCCCCACCAGATTTAACAGGTCTGAACTGGAACCCAGGAATCTGCATTATAACAAGCACCCAGGTGACTTTGATGGAGGTTGATCATCTGCTTGAAGCTAGGGGTTTGAAGCAATTTGACTTGAAATCTGACCTACGAAGTGATCTCAGTAAGAAAACAAGGGTAAATGGCATATATGTAAATGAAATGGGTCATTAGGGGTTGATTAATACAACTCTGTACTTTTTTTCACCTATTTTTCTATTTGCTTAGTCTCCTGTTCATCCATCATCCACTCACTCTTGGATCATTTAATAGCGTTTATTATTGAGATTCTTAAAAATATTCTTTTTTTACCCACTACTCCATCTAATCTGGTGTATCCCAAAAAGTATTTTTTTCCATGCCATTTTATGATGCCATTCTTTTCCACAAAACTCCAAGTTTTCTTAATGATTAAGGGATAAAGGCTAGTCTCTTTGCGGTGGCATTTAAAGTTCTCTAAAATCTAGCTCCTCCTTATCTTCCAGGATAATCTCCTATATCCTACATAGAAAAAACTTGTGTCCTCTTCTTTACCAAGTTCACTTTAAACATCCCTTCTTCCATGTGCCTGCTAATCCTCCAGTTATAAGGAATGAAACTCGTTACTCCTTCTACCTGGCGGTAGGGTGGGGAGGTGTAAGGACTGGGCAGTGGTATGCTGGTAAAAGGTTAACAATCAGCTCCCTTTGGACAAAAAAAATCCTGATTTTTAGGATTTCAATTTCCATGGTATAAATAATCCCATTAGGGATTATTTATTATTTATTATTCCCATTGGGGAAATAAGGCATGGAAGCACTGTGCACAGCTGGCCTCCTGTGGTAGGCCTATCTGAGCTAACCAGAGCATACCACTGGGACTAGAGGTTACTCCCTTCTCATTCCACATACCCAGTCATGTCTGGCTATAGGGGAAACTCTATACATCTCTTCCACATTGGTTGGAATGGTGACTAGTTTACATGCAAAATTGGTTTTGCCCCAGGTCTTGGCTTGTTTCTGGCCTGATAGCCTCTGTCTTGGGCAGTATTCAGTTGTCTTGCTAGCAGCTGCTGAAGTCTAGTTGGTGAATTATGCAGTCTAAACTCTTGGTACTTTCAAGGCCCTGAGTCCCATCCCCAGTAGCTACCTTGCTTCACCTCAGCTCTAGCTGTGGCTACAGTCTCTGTGTCATGTTCCACTTGGCTCTTTTTTTTTTTTTAATATATATATATATTTATTTTTTATTGGTGTTCAATTTGCCAAAATATAGAATAACACCCAGTGCTCATCCCATCAAGTGCCCCCCTCAGTGCCCGTCACCCAGTCACCCCCTCCCATCCACCTCCCCTTCCACCACCCCTAATTTGTTTCCCACAGTTAAGAATCTCTCAGGTTCTGTCTCCCTTTCTGATATTTCCCACTCATTTTTTCTCCTTTCCCCTTTATTCCCTTTCACTATTTTTTATATTCCCCAAATGAATGAGAGCATAAAATGTTTGTCCTTCTCTGATTGACTTATTTCACTCAGCATAATACCCTCCAGTTCCATCCACGTCGAAGCAAATGGTGGGCATTTGTCATTTCTAATGGCTGAGTAATATTCCATTGTATACATAGACCACAGCTTCTTTATCCATTCATCCCTCGATGGACACCGAGGCTCCTTCCACAGTTTGGCTATTGTGGACATTGCTGCTAGAAACATCGGGGTGCAGGTGTCCCGGCATTTCATTGCATCTGTATCTTTGGGGCAAATCCCCAGCAGTGCAATTGCTGGGTCGTAGGGCAGATCTATTTTTAACTTTTTGAGGAACCTCCACACAGTTTTCCTGGGTGGCTGCACCAGTTCATATTCCCACCAACAGTGCAAGAGGGTTCCCCTTTCTCCACATCCTCTCCAACATTTGTGGTTTCCTGCCTTGTTAATTTTCCCCATTCTCACTGGTGTGAGGTGGTATCTCATTGTGGTTTTGATTTGTATTTCCCTGATGGCCAGTGATGCTGAGCATTTTTTCATGTGCTTGTTGGCCAGGTCTATGTCTTCCTCTGTGAGATCTCTGTTCATGCCTTTGCCCATTTCATGATTGGATTGTTTGTTTCTTTGCTGTTGAGTTTAATAAGTTCTTTATAGATCTTGGATACTAGCCCTTTATCTGACAGGTCATTTGCAAATATCTTCTCCCATTCTGTAGGTTGTCTTTTAGTTTTGTTGACTGTTTCTTTTGCTGTGCAGAAGCTTCTTATCTTGATTGCTAGAACTCATACAGCAATTCAGCAGTGTGGCAGGATACAAAATCAATGCCCAGAAGTCAGTGGCATTTCTATACACTAACAATGAGACTGAAGAAAGAGAAATTAAGGAGTCAATCCCATTTACAATTGCACCCAAAAGCATAAGATACCTAGGAATAAACCTAACCAAAGAGGAAAGGATCTATACCCTAAAAACTACAGAACACTTGAGGAAAGAAATTGAGGAAGACACAAAGAGATGGAAAAATATTCCATGCTCATGGATTGGAAGAATCAATATTGTGAAAATGTCAATGTTACCCAGGGCAATTTACACGTTTAATGTAATCCCCATCAAAATACCATGGACTTTCTTCAGAGAGTTGGAACAAATTATTTTAAGATTTGTGTGGAATCACCATTTGCTTCAACGTGGATGGAACTGGAGGGTATTATGCTGAGTGAAGTAAGTCAATCGGAGAAGGACAAACAGTGTATGTTCTCATTCATTTGGGGAATATAAATAATAGTGAAAGGGAATATAAGGGAAGGGAGAAGAAATGTGTGGGAAATATCAGAAAGGGAGACAGAACATAAAGACTCCTAACTCTGGGAAACGAACTAGGGGTGGTGGAAGGGGAGGAGGGCGGGGGGTGGGGGTGAATGGGTGATGGGCACTGAGGGGGGCACTTGATGGGATGAGCACTGGGTGTTATTCTGTATGTTGGTAAATTGAACACCAATAAAAAATTAATTTATTAAAAAAAAAGATTTGTGTGGAATCAGAAAAGACCCTGAATAGCCAGGGGAATATTAAAAAAGAAAAGCATATCTGGGGGCATCACAATGCCAGACTTCAGGTTGTACCACAAAGCTGTGGTCATCAAGACAGTGTGGTCCTGGCACAAAAACAGACACATAGATCAATGGTACAGAATAGAGAATCCGGAAGTGGACCCTCAACTTTATGGCCAACTAATATTCGACAAAGGAGGAAATACTATTCACTGGAAAAAAGACAGTCTCTTCAATAAATGGTGCTGGGAAAATTGGACATTCACATGCAGAAGAATGAAACTAGACCACTCTCTTGCATCATACACATAGGTAAACTCAAAATGGATGAAAGATCTAAATGTGAGACAAGATTCCATCAAAATCCTAGAGGAGAACACAGGCAACACCCTTTTTGAACTTGGCCACAGTAACCTCTTGAAAGATACATACATGAAGGCAAGAGAATAAAAAGCAAAAATGAACTATTGGGTCTTCATCAAGATAAGGAGCTTTTCCACTTGGCTCTTGACTCAGGTGTGGCTCCCATAAATTGCTTCCCCCTGCCAGCCTGTGGGTCCCATTTCGGCTATCTTCCAGGTACTGACTGGGTGCAAGCAGGGATTTCCTGATCCCCAATCCAGGTTGCTAAGGAAACTCTAGGGCATCATCAATGACCTTCTCTCTGTGTAGTCTCATCCCTTCTTTCTTTTCCTCCATATAAATAGGAACATGCTAGTCAGAGATTGTCTAGGAGAACTACAAAGCTCCCCAGTCTTCATTAGAAGGATTGAGGAGTGAGTGCCAGTACTCTGGGGTCCCCTAATTTGTTTTTTAAAACCATCAGCAGTACTCTTTGCCCTGGGTTTCAGCTTAACAGTGGTGACCAGGTTACAACCGTCCTCTCTGTCCTTCCCTATCCTGTCTCCCCTGACTTTTATTTCCCTTGCCAGAGGGCTCCTATTTCCATTTCTTTTTTGGAAAGTCACTTTTCTTATATACTGAGTTCTCCCTACAAATGACTACAGGTAGAATAAATAAACAAACAAACAAATACAGTCTCTCATATATTGAGTCAATACACAAATTCATTCTCTCCACAGGTACAAAGGGATATGAGCAGCAAATAAAACTTATAATGACAAATTAACTTAGACTCTGGAATGTGCCGTAAAAATGATCGAGCCTTCAGTCACTCCAAATTTCTTCCATTAATTTCTCAGGCTGGCATACACTCTCATCTTAGGTAGACCAGGGTATGCGGTCTCAGGGGCACCAATCCTGCTGTGTTTATTTCTGCTGCCCTGAGGTGTCTCTTCTCTTTTTCATAAGTTTACCAGGTTTTTAAGTTTAATGTTCAGATTTTTAAGATTTCTGGGTTTTGAAATTGTAGTTGCAAAGATGTCAGCTTTGAGATTCCAATCTGTTTGCCGACCTCTGGTAAATACTTTTATCTTTCTCCGCTTAAGGAGCTTCATGATTTAACCTTAATGGTGAGAGAGTATGCAGAAGAACAAGGGGAGGCGGATCTCCTACTGTAATATTTTTGAATACTATGTCCGTTCACAGTGTTTATTGGGTTCTCTTTCTAATACATCTTTGCTATCCTCTCTCCATAAGAAGTGATATTTTATTATGGGTGTAGCTACTCTGCTCACAGTCGGGAACTCCTTTATTTCTTGTACTCGGGAATGGTGTTTATTCTTTTTTATTGCAGGAAACACCCTTGGGTGGTGGTTGCCAGAAGAATCCCACCTCTCTGTTCTGAAGTGAGGCCAGGTCTGAACTGAAGACCTGGTTATCTCTAATCTGAGAGGTAGGAAGCCTACCTTGGCACCAGTACTGAGTATATTTGATCTCAAACTGTATTTGAGGGAACAGGTACTTGCTCAAATATATTATTTTTTTCCTTTTAGGTTGTTGCTCTGTGGCTATACTCCATGTGTCAGGCTCTGGAAAGGAGGACGGGTATGTGACAGTTCTTAGCCCTAATATTTCCCACCATGAGGAGACTTCTTTCATTTATTCATTCCAATTTTTGCATTTAATCACAGATCAGCTTAAATCTCAATTTGTCAGCTACACATCACCTTTTTTAGCTGTATTTCAAGTTATTCATCAGTCTGGGTCATTGATCTGATAAGCCTGCTTTTGAAAGTAGCGACAGTATCTTATAATTCTTTGTATCTAGCTACATTTGGCATAACATAACCTTCCTTAAATAAATATTAATTAGCCAACTAATAATTGCACTGCATTTGATATTTTATAAGCTCTCATTTGGTGAGTTTGCTAGATATTTACACACTTAACATATTAGAAATCCACATTTCAGAGGAAGCATAGTTTTCTCAGACAAGGGAGCTGCCTCTATAGAGACAAGAGACAAGAAGAATAATCCTGGCTACCTTGCTTTCCACTCCTATCATTGTGCCCAGAGCCTAAGTTCTGAGACTCAAGGGCTTGAAACAGAACTACAGATGAGTCAGCAATTATCCTGATGGCAATTCTCCCAGAGAGAAAACATTGAACAACTGGAATGACTTGTCCCTTCAGGGTCTTAAGTATTTAGGGGGGTAATCTTCTCACTGGGTATTTCTAAATTATTTAAACTAAATTGGCCTGCCCTGTGGTCTGTTCTCTCCACAGGATTTGAAAGGCTGACTATTTCCTTCTCACAAATGGGTAGGTTTATAGCTTAATCAAAATGACAATTACCTAAGGCATTATGCCTATTATAAACCACATCCATTACAGGGTCACCAAGGCAGGGAAGAGGGAGGGTAAGGAAGAAGTTCAGGCTGCTAGTGTAACTGGAAAGCAGTTTCTCCTCTTTGCCTTGTATGCTTTCCCCTGAAGGTTACAAGTGAGCCCGCCTTTGGGGCAATTCATCCTTCCCAGAGGCAAGTTCAATGGCCCATTTCTGGGGTCATTATATAAGGTGGGATCAGTATGTAAGCATGCTGGTGTGTCACCTCTACATATTTGATATACTTGAAGGCCAGGAATTCAGGCTGCCTTTGTCCCCCATGCCTCTAGATCATTTCTCTCACAATACACAGGACTTCCATTATTTTGATAAGAGGAATAATAGAGAGTGCTGAGATATGCAGACATTCTAACATTTTAGGAGCTGATGTTTGTTCTAGGGATTTATATTTTTTCGGTGTGGAAGCTCTTAAAGTGGTATGTTTCCTGCAAGAAAGTGGTATTGAAACCCATAGGTGGAAGTTGTACTGAGGTTGTTTTCAGTTTTAGCTAACCTTACTAGGTCACACCTGCATGGATAGATATGAACAGTATATATTTTCTTTTAAAGAGAAAGAATGAGGGAGGGGTAGAGGGAGAGAGAATCTTAATCAGGCTTTACACCCAGTGGAGAGCACGATGTGGGTCTCAATCTTATGATCCTGAGATCATGAACTGAGCTGATATCAAGAGTCAGATGCTTAACTGACTGACCCATTCAGGCACCCCCATAAAAATTTTATAATGACATTAAACTTTGACTCTAGAATTCACTTGAAATATGGAAGCTCCAGTCCCTAAGAATGTCTTCTGCAGGTTGGCACATATGCTCATATTGGCAAACCAAACTACCTGTTTAAGTACTAATCCCACTCTGTGGTATTTCTTTTTCCTGTACTGATGCAACAGAAATAAATCAATGTTACTTTTTCCTCTTTCATAAGGTTATTTGTTAGTTGATCTCTAGTCACAGTGGTTACTAAACCAATCTTCTTGCCTTAGGTGGTCATGGCCACTTTAACAGTTCAACAATTAGATTAATTCTCTATTATTCCAAGACTGTGTACTGCCCCTCCCCTATGGTGATTTGGACATACTATTTGCACATAAACTTTTTGCAGAACAAATTAGGTGAAGTGAAGTGAGGAGAAAACTGGCAGAAGGGAAATTTTTTCTTGAGTCCTTAAAGCAGGGAGCAATTTATCCACTAAATGAGATCTTCATTCTCTAGGAGGCCCCCATGGCTAAGCTCATTAAAAAATACAGCCATAAGCACATCATAAACCAGGTAAAAGGTCTCAGTGTGATCCTTGGAAAGGTGCCAACATAGAGAATCACAAAGGGAGGTTGGGGACCAAGATGAGAAATCTGGATCTACCTTGCTCTGTGGATATATTTCTCCAAATTACAGTGAAAAAAAAAATGCTTGGAAACAGAGCTGCATAGGTATAAACTTGGTTTTCTTTCAGGAACTATCCTTATTCATTAGTCTTGAAAATAAGGGTTGTCACCTCTGTAAAGATCTGTAGGAATGGGATGGGATAAGTTGAAAATAAAGCCTTGCTTGTATTTTAATAAGGATATAATGCACTGAATTCTGAAGCTATCATTGTGAGAAGAGGAATAAGAACACGAGCACAGAATAAGTACAAAGACAATATAGTTTAGGCAACATCACTGGGGACATATGGATATACAGGAAGTAGAGTAGGCTTTTTGAATGTAAAATCATTAAAGCTCAGTAAAGTCATATTTTTGCCATATTATGAATCGATTTAGATATCCTATTAGGGGAGAAAAATCAGGAATTTTCACTGTCTGAGATTCCTGAAGACGATGTTTTTATGGCTTCTTTAAATTAACTTAGAAGAGAGTGATGCAAATGATGCTTTGTTCTAAGCTGTCTGGGGGCTACCTGAAAGGGGCTACGTGGCACAAAGGATTTGTTTCTTTTTCTTTTTTTAAAAGATTTTACTTATTTATTTGAGAGAGAGTGCTAAAGAGCAAGCGTGAACAGGGAGGCAGGGCAGAGGGAGAGAGAGAAACAGACAGTGAGACTGATGAGGGGCTTAATGTGGGGCTCATCCCAGGACCCTGAGATCATGACCTGAGATGAAAGCAGACACTTCCACCCAGGCATCCCACGAGGGATTTGTTTCTGTTTTGCCTGACTTGGAATTCACTCAGGATAGCAAACCGGTGGGCATTGCCTGAAAACATTAAAGGCACACAGAAAACCTATAGCCACCTGGGACAATAGATTATGGTTGAGACATACAATAATCAAACATGAGGAGAGATTTTTTTTTTCTTAGAAATCAGGGCATTTAAATGCTCTTATGTATACTTGACAATTTATAAAGACACACACAGGCCTAGGACTTGATGCATGCTCAGAAGAGATCTGTGAAAACCCTGAGCTGCCATCTTTGGCTGAGCTCTAAGCTCATGCGAGCAGGAAATTAAGGCTAAGGCAGAGCTGTAAATGGTCTCAGGATAGAGACAATCTGCAAAGAGTGGAAGATATTTTTTTTTTAAAAGCATTTAGGATTCAAGGAAATCTCTTTCAAAATACCAGCTGAAAACAAGCTAAAGGAACAGAGTTTTTGGTGATCACACATGGAAAGAAATACAACCTTTGTAAAAGTAGACTGGAAAACTTACTAATCAAATGGTTGGCTGGGCATCTGTGGAAAATCTAGAGCTAATGTATTTAAGGAAGAAAGACTGAAAGCTTTCTGCCTAGATGGGGATGTCCACTGTTATTAACCACTGCTATTTAACATTGTGCTGCAAATCTTAGCCATGGAAAATTGCTTTTAATTAATTAATTACTTTTAAATTCATTAAATTTTGTCCTTTAGTATCACTCTTGACATTTTAGAAAGTCTTTCTGTTTTCTGTCAATTGTATGATAAATCTAGAACCATTCTGATATTTTGTTGGCCAAGTCATGGAATCAGGTGCCTTCCAAAGTTCCCACTGATTTTCCCAGTTCCACATATTGTGCTGCTCAACATTACTTTTTTAGGATAAGGCCTCCTCAGCCAATAAGGCTTTTTTCTACTCAGATTATTTATAAAAAAAAAAAGAGATCACAGGGAGCCAGTATGAGAAAATGCAGGATATCCTTTCCACTTTGATATGGAGGATAGATCAGTGGAGATGATACAACAGCAGAACTCTACTTTGGGCGGCATCACAAGAGTAGTGTGTGAAGGGTGCTTCTCAGATTCAGAGTTGTGCTCATTCTGTACAAGCAGCTGCTTTGATGGCAACAATGAGAATATGCTGATAGTGAGATTAGCAGATGGTTATTTTAATAGGTAAAAAACCCCAGGGTAACTTGGCCAAGGTCTGTACAAACCAGCCACTTCATAGCAGTGCCACACAAATCATTTGCAAGGTTAGCCAACTGTAATTGTGAGTCCTAGATGGTAATATAAATATACAATAATATGAATATAATGTGAACACACAGCATTTTAGTTTGCTAAGGCTATCATGACAAAGTACTGCAGACTTGGGTTAAACAACAGAAATTTATTTTCTTATAGCTTTTGAGGTTAGAAGTCCGAGATCAAGGTGTCAGTACGTTGGTGTTTTCTAGAGCCTCTCTTTTTGGCTTGCAGATGTCCATCTTCTCTCTGTGTCTTCACTTTTGTCTGTCTGTGCTCTGATTTCCTCTTGTTGTAAGGGTGCCAGGCATATTGGATTAGGGCCCATGCTAATGAATTTATTTTAACTTTCTTTCTTTAAAAACCCTATCTCCAAATATTCTGAGGTACTGGAGGTTAGGACTTCAACATATGAATTTTAAAGGGGACACAATTCAGTCCATAACACTGTAGTAGCTTCCTAATTTTGGTCAGGTGCATTGACTTGCAACCAATGTAATAGCATCACATTCTCAAGTCCATGCTCCAAATAGAAGTAGTTTAGCAGGTCTTTCTGAGGTGAAAATGGGTGTGAAATATATAATTAAGAAGTGGAAGCATATAATAATACCTATAACTTCTTTGTAGAAGGAATATTAACATTTTAGCAGAATTTTGTAGCTAGATCCATATTTTAATAAGCCTATCTATTTGCAGAAGTATTGTAAAAGCTGGTTTTAAAATCTCAGTGTTACTAAAGCACTGCTTTGCCCCTTTCTCCTTTGTTCAGTAATATTGGAACATATGCTAATGTAGGAGGATATTAGAAATTAATGACCCTCATAGTCAAAGTGAATAGATTTGAACTTATCCTATTTACTATCAAATCTGTTCTTTCTTTAGTATGACCTGTGTCTTTTAATGATAATACCAGTTAACTGTCACCCAGATTGTGCCATGTTTGACTTTCTTCTTTTCTTTCTCCTTATTATAGTGTAATAGTTGGAACCAAACAGATCAAGGTTTAAAATCTAGGTTTGCCACTTAACTCTTTGTGACCTTGATGTGTTATTTATGCTCTTACTTTACTTCATTTTCCACATTGGCAAAATATGGGCAATAATAGTTGCCATTTCATGGAACTATTGATAGAGTCAAATGATAAAATGGATGTATAGTAAATATTACTAATCATTGCTATTATTGCTAAGTACCCCTGATTCTATCTCTAGATTTCCTCTAATAGTTGCACATTTCTCTGCGTTCATACTGTTCCTGTCCTGATTTAGGACTAGTCTTCTTGCTGCTCTGCGCTCTTGGAAATCTAATGCAATCTACTCTTTTCACAGACATTTATTCCTTATCTTACCCTGTTTCCTGTATAAACCTTCAATGACTTCAAATTATCCAGAAAATGAGGTTGAAATGTCTTGAGCTGGCTTTTTAGACCCTTAAGTTTTAGGCGAATGTCCCTTTTCAGTTCTCTTTGGTCTCAACCTCCTCTTAACCTGTTGTATTGTCTTGAATCAGTCACTAGACTTGGCCATGAGGATGCCTACTCCCAAGGTTTATTTTGAAGATTATTTAGTTTAATTTCTAGAAGTTCTGGTTTTTAGAGCTCCATTGACCAGTAGAGTAGCTTTGGGAAAATCGATGAACTTCCCTGTGCTTTATTTTGCTAATCTGTACATTGAAATGGCTCTCAAACTTCAGTGTGCATAAGAATTACCCAGAGAACTTATGAAACATGGAGATTCTAGCCCTTATCCCAGAGATTTTAATAATTTAAAAAAATTTTTTTTTTTTAATTTTTATTTATTTATGATAGTCACACAGAGAGAGAGAGAGAGGCGCAGAGACACAGGCAGAGGGAGAAGCAGGCTCCATGCACCGGGAGCCTGACGTGGGATTCGATCCTGGGTCTCCAGGATCGTGCCCTGGGCCAAAGACAAGCGCCAAACCGCTGCGCCACCCAGGGATCCCTAAAAAAATTTTTAAAGTTAAGGCATAACATGCAGTAATTGTATGAAGTACACTAATAGGTGCACAGCTTGATTTTTTATGGGCATGCTCTTGTACGAACACCATCCAGGTCAAGATGTACAATATTTCCAAGCATCCTAGACATATCTCATGACTTCCCAGTCCATGTCTTTTCTAGAGATAGTCACCATTCTTATGTCTTTCAAAACTGCATTTTAACAATCTACATTAGACAATTTTGGGTGTTCCTTTTAGATCTGGTTTTATCTCATTCTATATTTGTAATTGAGATGGAGAAGTACTTTGAGTAAGTTCACATTGGTATTCTCAATTTAGATATTTAAAAACATTTCTGTACTCCCTGTCCTCATCCTTGTAGGAAACAGAGGAAGTTTCTCTCCTTTGATTCTCCATCTCCTCAAACCTTCATATTCTTTCCTATTCTTCAGCTTTCTAGTGGTTCCTTCTCAAGCTAGGCTAGAAAGACAGAATATTAAAGTTAGAGGTCAAGTGTTCCAAACCCCATCTCTTAGAGGAACTCCATCTGGAACATTTCTGGCAAATGGTTTTTTACCTCTGTTTGAAAGCTTTTAGTGCCTGAGACATGATTACATCCATTCTTTTTCTTTGCTAGAAAGGGCATTCATATGTTGAGCTTGATAAAATATTCTTTGATACATTTGCTCATAGTTATACTCTTTAGAATAATGAAGATTATTTTGTCTTTTTTCTTATGACAGCCTTTCAAATATTTAAGGTAGTTGACATATACACCCTGAGATTTTTCTTCTCTGGTAGTCAGAATCAGACTCCCAACACCTTACTAGATCCTGCCATTGCTTTCAAAAACCTGACCCCAAAGGGGGCTATGCAGTTAAAAGTCACAATAACCTACCAGGAGAGAAATTACACTTTATACTGTAACACAACTATTGAAGCAATAACGTATAGGTTCTACCCCACTGGAACATATAGAACAGAACATACCTCTTCCCTTCCTTCAGGTTCAACATTGTGGACACGCAATGTATGCAGTATCCCTGTCCTCATGCTTAGAGGGTCCCCATGCTTGGTCCCCTTTCTGCTATTGCTATCTCAAAAATCTTTTTTTTTTAAATAATGAGTTTTTAAAAAAATTTATTTATTTATGAGAGACACACACACACAGAGAGAGGGGCAGAGAAGCAGAGACACAGGCAGAGAGGGAGAAGCAGGCTCCATGCAGGGAACCTGGTTTCCAGAATCATGCCTGGGGCTGAATGTGGCGCTAAACCGCTGAGCCACCCGGGCTGCCCTCTATCTCAAAATTCTTAATATATTTTGGAAAAAGGGCCTGACGTTTCATTTTGCAGTGGGTCTCACACATTAGACAGTCTTTCTGGTTATATTGCATTGGGTAATGTCCTACATATTTCAATTTTTTCTTCTTTAATAATGCTTCCTATAAGTGCCATTAGGAGTGCATTTATTATATTTTGTCGTCCTTTTTACTTATTTCAAAAAGCCTTCCTTAGAGCAATGAAGATAGGTTCAGCATTATAATCACGCTTATGTTACAGATGAACAACCTAAGGCTTAAAGAAATGAAGTGAATTGCCAGGTTTTTATAGATTAGTAAGAAGGTTGAGACAGAACTAGATCTCCTGACTTGAGGATCCTTTGGATAGGCCCCTCTTGCCCTTCTCTTAGAATAGCACTATATTCCAAATTTATAGGGTCTAAGTTGGATATCTAATCTTACTAATTTTCCCGGTTCCTAGAGTTCCCCTTTTGGTTTAAACTCTTAGCATCATGTTTCTACTTGATACTGAGTATTGCTGACTCATATTTACTCTAGAGTTCCATTTACTCCTCAGGTCATTTACCCATAATTGCCTAGTCCTTTCTTATCTAATAATTGAAGCTTATTTTTCTACCCTAAGTGATTTACCCTGAGCTTGCATTTTTTAAAAAGTAATCTCAGGTTAATTTTGAGAGAATTTCCAATGCAATCTCATTTTTTCCTCCCTCGATTATAATTCTGATCTATAGCTAATCTCCAGATCATTAAGGATGTTCCAGTAATTGGAAAGAAATCGCCATTTTTTTTTCATTAAGTGCTCATCTAACTTGTGAAGGGAAGTTAAACTAACTTAAGCTGCTGAGACTTGCCTTATTTGACCAAAAAGAAATCCAAAGCAATTCTATGAAAATGTAGCTTCATTTGCAATTATATTAGGGGAAAGGAAATGGAGAGTATAATGCAACAAGGTTATAATGACTATCTTAATATGGCAAGGTTGATAGTGGCATGAAGCCTCAACATTGGTGTTACCTCTGCATCCTCCACAGACTGATGTCTTAGCATTGTGAGCTGTCTAGCCCAAGTGCTGTCTTTGTCTTCTGGTGAAAACTCTGACCCAGACTTTGCTTCCTGGATAGCCCAAGCTAAAATATCCATTTTCATATGTAGTGCCTACCACCTGAGTTAGTCTACCAGCATTATTAATTAATTTTTGGAGGATAAAAATAAAAGGACTTGATTGAAATTATTTAATTGTCCTTATATCTGTAACATTGCCAGCTATGGAATGGTGCCACTTTGAGCAAGTACCACTGCTCTAGAAATAAACTGAACTAGTAATTTCTATCCTAGTCAACGACACCACCATCTTGTCCATCCACTGAAGGGTTAAAAACCAGGGCACTATCCTTGTTCACTCATTTTCCTTTATCCCTACATCCAATCAAACAACTAAGCCCTGTAGCTTCTATCTCCAAATATACCTCAGCGGACTTCTGCTCCCCATTCACAGCTACCCTACACAATGCACAGTACACTCATCCACCATAAACTACACCTACCCACTAAAACATATCAGTGCTGCTTCTCACCTGGTCTCTGTAATAAACTTTAACTGGTCTTCCTCTTGGCACCTTTATCTATGAGCCATGTTCCACATAGCAATGAGATTGGGTTTTTAATAATGCAAATAAGATTATGTCTTTCCTCTGATTATGCCTCCACCCTAATTCTGCATCCCTTTATTCTGTTCTTCTTCTAAATATAGCACTTACTACCATCTATATACTTTCCCCTCTTATTTATGTTGTTCTCTTCTTTCTTTCAACCCCCAATCTAGAATGAAAAAAGGGGCGTCCTGTTTTGGTCATCATTATCTCCCTATGCTTAGAAGAGTGCTGTCACCTAGTAGGTGCTCACAAATTATGAACTGCAAAAATAAATGAACCTGCAAGCCAGGACTGAAATCTAGGTAGGCATCTCTTCTTATTTTAGCTTGTTCTTTCCAATACCCTAGTGCTACCTCTAAGCCTGAGAAAACTCTCACTTAGGCTCACTTAGCATTGGCCTTCAGGCCTTGCACCTCCTTTGCTTACACCTTTGGCTTAGCTATACCCAGAGACCTCACTTTGATTAGGGCCTGGCTTCCCATCTTTCCCTCATGCTCTTCTGAAATATATCTTCAGTTCTATAATTCTAGGAGCAATTATCCCTCCCCTTTTATTTCAGCCTCTGATTAGTCATGCCTTCCTGTCTTTCCTCTATCTATTTCCAAGGTTGACTAGGTTGCTATTCCCAGCTTCCACTGCTCCTGCTCCTTCCCTGAGCCAATACTTGCAAATCATCATCTACCCTTTAAACCCAGTAGGGTTCAGCGGATCTCAGGTGGAAAGTGCTTGGAGCAACTAAGCCAGATGAGTGCCTCTGTGTGATCACATAACATATTCAGGATAAATGTTTCCTCCAAGCTGAGATTTGCAACTCCTCACTGCTTAAAAATAAGCCCTTGTTTTATAAAAATAGTTTGCATATTTGTGCTCACTGAGTCCACCTATGAATCTATGATGAGAATAACATTGCTCGGCCCCTGGAGAAAAATTGAGCTGTATTTGAATTATTCCCAACTGTTCTCTGATCTTAAAACTTAGCAGTTCACGTAGAAGTCAAGAAAGATTGCAATAAGCAGCTGGCAAAACAATCGTAATGGCAGAGATGGGATGTTGAGCACAACTTTGGCTGGCATTTTCAGGAATTTTAAATGCTTGGCTGCAACTGTCACTTCCTTAAGGATTTCATGAAGATTAATAATGTAAGGAAAAGGCCATATTTCAAGTAACTGAACACGGTAACTTAGGACTTTTTTCGGGCAAAATAGAGAAGAAAGCTGTCTCCTTGTATGCCCATCCCTATTTTTATTTTTTTTTATTTTTTATTTATTTATTTTTTTGCTTTAAAAATCTGCACTCCGTTGTTTGTCAAGTACATCTCAATGAATTTGCATTTCTACTACCATTAGGTCATGGTAATAGCAATAATATATAAATATATGCATACATGCAGATATATGCACGCATATGTTTGTGCATATGTATAATATTTTGTAGGGTTATTTTGACGATAACAATGTGAATAAATGAACTGGACTAGTAAATGCACTATAATAAGTCCTCAATAAATATTGACCACTGTAATTGTTATATTATTATCATTTCTATAAATAATTAATGCATGAGAATAGAAAAGGAAAATCAACTTCCAGCATAACACTGTGGGGAGCTTCACTGTCCTGCTCCCTAGTGAAACTGGAAAAAACTATAAAAAGTCAACTATTTAAGAGTCTCTGTAAAATGGCCCTAACAGCAGAAAGCAAATAAACATCAATTCAGAAGAATCTCTGAAAAGTCAGTAAGAGAAGTAATAGTGTTTAGTATTTGAATCAACAGATTCCTTCCAGCTCAGCAAGGCAAATGCTCCACTCTGGATTACTACAACCAAGAACACAGGGCTCCTACTCCCCTAGCACACAGACAGAGCACTTTACTCTTGGATCTCAGCATTTCTTAGTCTGCCCAACTGAGGCAAATTTCCAGGTGAATGTGGTTAAAAGGTAAGGGTGCCCTTCTGAGTATAAATCCTAAGGTGATTTGGATCAATTAGGATGTAAATGGTAAACCTCAGAGCAATCCCTATAAAAATAACTTTAAAACGGTGTCATAAAGAAATGACAATGCGACATTAGAAAATATTCACTTAGTGTAAACAAAAGCAATGGAGGAAAAATAGGATCACAAAAGAGAAGACATATAGAACAGAAAAGCTCAAATTGCAGACATAAATGAAATTACAGTTGATTCTTATGTTTTTGTGATGGTTATGCCCTATAAAATGGACACTAACTCTATTGTCTCTAAACAGAAAACCTGCTGCTGTGAACAAGTGAAGTATCCAAGGGAGAGAAAGTACATGAAGAGAGTAAGCCTGGACGGTCTACATCCTTGCTACTAAAGGTGTGGTCCACAGAGCAACAGCACCAGCAGCACCTGAGAGTGTGTTAGAAATGCAGAACCCCAGGTCCCCACTCCAGAACTAGAGTCAGGATCTGCTTTTAACGAGGTCCCCAGGGGATCCTGGGCACATTCAAGAAAGCAATGGAGGATGTACAGCTAAGTTAACTCATGCTACAGAAGGTCTGTGGGGGAGTAGAGATGATGACAATCCCAAGATCCCCTAAGAAGGACTATATGTTACATGCTCTGACAAAGGTCAGTTCCCAGGTGAGTAGTTTTTGAAGGATTCACACCAGCTAGAGATCAGTGATTGTGTAGAAAGATTTTTGCTGAGATTTTATTCTAACAACACAATCTTGTTTTGTGTGATCTGAATATATTTAGTTAAGTCAGTATTTAGCATCATTTACTTTTTGGCCCTAAATCTCTCTTGTTTCTGGTACAAGGAGAGGGGAGCCTGAATTTTGCCCCTTAAAGGCCAAGCTGTTTGTCAGCTCTTTCCGCCCTACCTTGTGCTTCTGTAGAAAGTGCCAGTGTTTCCTCTTTCTAACATGCATAGCTGGAGCAAGTATCAATGTAATAATGTTGGTGAACATTCTCTGAGAACTGTTGTTAATTATTTTTAAAACCAGGGATCATTTCCTTTTTTTCCATCCTAATGATGGGAGATGAGTTGACATCATGAATGTAAGTATGTACATTCACTTGGGCACAGTGAGATGCTGGAGCTCACGGTGGTGTTGGATGTTAGTAGTAGCAACATGCTCGTGTTTATTCCCACTTCCTCCATCTTCACATTAAGCATTTCCATTCTCCCACGTGCTTGATAATGTTTCCTAAACACTACTGTTTGTAGTATAACCCTTTGCATTTTACTCTCACTTCCAGATCTCTGTGTCTCTGCTTCAATTTTCAACACACACTGGGAGTATTCCATTGGTGGTGCTTCCCTGCTCAAGCTCATGGATGCTTTCTTTTTCAGGCCACATGGAGCTAATTTTGTCATTAACATTTCAGGAAACACACAGTGGCATTTTAAATGAAATACGAATGAGAAAATTCTGCTGTTCTTAGTTACTCTTTTCTCCCAAATTTGAGAAGAAATCACTGTCATATTACCCGAGTCATATTTATCCTTTTTCAACTGCCTTGGTTGTTTTCATTCTTCTGCCAAACTCTCTCTTTCTAGCCCCTCAGATAGAAATTATGCCCCTTTTCGAACAATGGCAGGAAGAAAACAAGTGTGATATATTTAGAGGAAAATCAATTCCATGAGGCACAAAGAGGGTTATGTCTCTGAGCCCTTGGCACATACTTCTGCTTTGTCGGCTCTTGTAGAATGTGAATGTGTGAATCCATGTTGGACCGACACAATTTCTGGATCATAGTAATCAATCAATATAAGTTGATTCGTCAACTGATTGATGAAGAAATCCTTCATGTAACTAGAATTATAGATGGAGATTATTCTCTTAATTTTTAAAAGCTAGCATTTTATTGATTTTTTTACCGTGTGCCAAGCGCTCTGGTAAGTACATGAAATACATTATCTCAGTGAGTTCTTTCCCTGTGTTCAACAGTCCCATGAGTGGTGACCATATCTATAGCTAATTGACCAGAAATGGTGCCCATTGGAATATGTTAAGAAGTAGTTAGGTTTCCACATGAGTATTAAATTCATTAATTATTAATTAATTTAGTCTTAATTAATTAATGGAATACATTGGAACATATGTTTTATTTCATCAAGCAAAACTTCACAGCATTCACAGCATACAATTAACCAGAAATTATTAAGCATTTATAGTGTTCCAGGCGTTATGATGTGATTTACATAATTATTTCATTTACTTCTAATAATTATCTTATGTGGGAGATATATTATTAATATCCCCCTTTCGTGTAAGAGAAAGCTGAAGCTAAAAATGTTGAAGTGACAAACCTAAGATCAGAAAAATAATAACAGTCAGGCTTTGCCATCAGGCCTGGATGCTTAGCCCATGTGGCATAATGCTTCAAGCCCACTGCATAGTTCACCAGTGAGTCAAAAACACTCACAAAAGTCATCCTCTACTTGCCAGCAATATCTTTTGAACTCACTTCCTTTTCGGGTTGAGGGAAGACCCAGGGAGTTGTCACCAGATCTGGGGCCTCTGGGCCTACAGGACAGTGGAGCAAATATCTTCTAGGGAGAATTATTTTAAACATAGATTTGTATCCTGTTTTTTTTTTTTCCATTTAACATTATAATGTAAATGTTTTCTAATGTTATTAAAGACTCTTTATAAGAGTAATTTTCAATAGTTGCTTGATTTTTAAAATCAGGTGATTGTACTGTAATTTAATTATCCATTTCTTTATTATTGACTATTATTTCCTTTTTCTGTTATTTTACCTAATGTTGTAATAAGCTCCTCTCTACACAGAACTCCCCTCCCCCACCCCTGATTTATGTATAATGCACAAGGAAGGTACCTAGAAGTGAATTTTTGGGCTTGGATGTTATAAGTCTCTTGATGCACATTGCCAAATTGCCTTCTAAAAGTCCTGTTCCAATTTATATCACCCCCTGCCCACCAGGCTCACTGTACCTTCATATCAGGTATAGAATTAAAATAAGAGAGACCCTTGCTAATTTTATGGGTGAAAAACTCCATCACATTATTATAATTTCTATTTGATAATTATAAAGTGAATATTTTTCCAATATTTACCAGCCACTGAATATCCTTATTTGACAATTTTCAGTTCCTATTTTTTGTTGCAGTGAGATTTTACTGCTTTGCTTGTATCCCTTATCAGGGAATCCAAACTTTTGATATGCTTATTGTAAATATTTTTCCACTTGTTGCCTCTGCCTGGGGCAGAAACAAAAGCAAATATATTGCTGAAAGCAAGGGAGCAGAAGAGCCCTTTAACAAAGGAGTGACAGCAGTTTCCAATGCTACAAAGAGACCCAGCAAGGTAAGGTTTGCATAGTGTCCACTTTTTTCTCCACACATTGTAATGAATGGTAATAAAGCTTGTATATTGCTTTAGACTAGGTGGGCAGTAAAGTGGTGTATCACTGAAAAAAAAAAAAAAAGAAAAAAACACTCTATATGGTAGTGGTTAATGCATAAATAAGAGTGTCACATATTCCATAGCACATTGGCAAGAACTTCAGTCCCGGCCTACCTCCATCATCTTGTAAAATAGGAAACTGAGGTTCCTGAGAGACGAGTAGTGACTGGTCCAGATAATATTTAGATGATATCCAGTTTTCAGTTTCAAGTCTCTGCAAATATACCATGTCCTCTCTCTTGCTCAAAACAGTTCAAATGGAAATATTTTCTGATTAAAATAAAAATAATAATAGTAATAATACAAATGTTGAATTTGGTACACTAGTTAGAGTTCTTAAGACAAACAGAATTGACAGAATGTATATGTGCATATATATTTGTGTGTGTGTGTGTGTGTGTGTGTGTGTGTGTGTGTGGTGTGTGATTTATTCTAAGGCATTGTCTTACACAATCATGGCAATGTGGTAGGTCCACAATTTGTAGGTTACTCAGCAGACAGGACACCCAGCAGAAGAGTTACAATCTGAGTCCAAAAACTGCCTGCAGATAGAATTCCTTCTTGCTCAGGGGAGGTCAATCTTTGTTCTACAAGGCCTTCCACTGATTGCATAAAGCAGAGCCTCTCACATTATGGAGGGTAATCTGCTTGATTCAAAGTCTGCGAGTTTAAATGTTAATCAGAATTCCAGAAACTTTTACAGGAATATCCATAAAAAAACAAAAAAAGCTAGGCAGCAACAGAAAGTTATCCGTCTTACCTGGTAAGGTTAATCAGAATGTAACTAACATCAAGATTTCTGTTAGTTGGGGTTTTATTTTCAATGGATATATCTCATCGAGACATATAACAGCTTTCTCTCTCATTCTCCACTTAAAGAAATTTTTCTTTTGGTTTAAGTTACTACCATTCTTCTGTGCCTTCTGATCTTGCCTGTGACCAAGCTAGGAGGTGTAGACTATGTGGAAGGAGGGGAATGCTTTTTGCACTGAGTTCTTAGGGACTTAGTTTCTGCAGAGATGTAATGATGTTACTGTTCTCTATTCCCCTGGGGCTTTTGTACCTTTTCATTTTGAGTTCAGCAGCCACAATGAAGTTAAGATGAAGGATGTGAAATGGAAATTTTCTGGTTCAGATACAATTATACCCTTTTCAGTGGCTTATTTTTTAATTTTAGTAAATATTCATTTAGCAGCCTCAGGTAGTAGAACTAATGATTACAATTTTGCCTCAAAGAAAGAAGGAGACAAATACTGTAATTATATAAAGTACAAATCAAATCACCTAATTAAATAGAGAAAGAAAATCTGCAATAATTACTGGGTATAGGCCAGTTAACAATGCACAGAAAAAGGACCCATAATTTTACGAAATACACCAATGCCTGATTTATCAAAAGGCAAATGTAATAAACAAGTGCATTTTAACTTAAAATAATACAAGCTTCATGTATAATAAATTAACTTAAATGACTCCTCAGGTGTCAGATTGTAGACTTTCCTATCTCTATTTCTTCAGAGAATTAAAAAATATTTAAATTATGTATTCTGGGTGCAAAGATCATTAATACTTAATTGTGAAAATTTAAATAGTTCTTTATTAATCCAAACTCTAGCAAGCCTCCATGATTACTGCCAGCCCATGAGAGCTACATTATGTGCAAATGCTTAGCTCTTAGATATTTATTCCATTTTCTTTGACATCATGATTGGCTTATATGGCTAGCCCTGAATGCTCAAATTATTTTCCATAAGCCCTGCCCAAGAAGACTCTACATCTATCAGAAATAGAAATCGTGCTTTCCATCTTTACTCTTTCCATTACCACAACAATTACTTAAAGCAGTAGTCAGTCAGTATCTGTGTGTGTATGTGTGTGTGTTCATCTAAGTATCATACTCTGCCCCTTTCCAGGAAAGATTTGAGGGTTCACATCAGAGTGTTGCTGGAAGCATTTCAGATCCTGCTTCATGGCATTATTATAATGCACTAACCAGAATGGATTTTTACCATATCTGAGTATTTAGTTACAAAATCTTGATAAAGATATGACAACTATCAAGATCCCTTGGTCAAATAAAGCTCCGTATTAATAACTCAGATTACATTCCAAATTTCCTATGCCTTTTCATCTTTATCTCCTTAAACTGCTAAAGAGAATTTCAATTAAGAGTTCTCACACTCCCCACAGCAAGGGAGGTTTTTTTTTTTTTCTGGAGATGATGAATACTTTTAGTACATTGGTAATAGTGATGGTATCACAGGTATGAGCATAGGACCAAATTCATCAAGATCAAGATGTATTTAGAAATGTGAGCAATTTGTTGTAAAAAGGGAGAGACAATATAAAGTGAATGCATTTCAGTGGAAAATACAAAAAGAAAATCCACCCCTCTCTCCACCTCCACCACCTTGTTCCTTCTTCCCCTAAGTGGCAAAGAATTGAATTCACATAAATTAAAATGCAGTAACCCACTGTACTTCCATTATCATCCTCGCTCCTACCTGCTACTGCTCAATGGGTAATCTTAGCTGCAACTTCACTGAGAAGATGGTCAAATCCAAGCAAAATGTTCCCTCATTTCTTTACTTTCCACTTCAGATTCTTCATGTATCTTCACTCTTCATTGTTTTGGCTTGATTCTGTTGTCTCCAACTTTGAGGGAGAGAGAGAGAGAGAGAGAGAGAGAGAGAAACTCTCTCTCTCAAATAAATAAAATCTAAAGAAAATAAAAGAATCCCTTTCTCATTTCTCAGCCACCACATGATTCCCATCTTCATTTCAACCACAACAGCCACACTCTAATCTGGTTTATGGATTGGGCACCCACAATGGATTTCCATCTCTAGGGAAAATGAGTCTGGAAATGTAAGTACTTTGGACAAGTGAGTTCAGTGGCTATTAGCTTACACGAGTTGATAGAGACCATTTCCAAAGATAAAGTTTGATGAGGGAAAATATGACATGAAATGGAATAAAAGGGACACTGGGCATGCCATCTATTGTAGTATTCAATAGATAGTTCATGGTGGAGGTGGCATCTGGATTAGTAAAAGCACTTTCTTATCCAAGCCCTAGCATTCATCTCCAAGATCACATTTTGTTCTAAATGCAAAAATTCAGTATTTATTCTCTGGAGTTGATGTGAGAATTATGTAAGATAATATTTTTAAAGCACTTAGCACAGCGCTTGGCACACAGCCAGCAATTAATACTTTTATTTGTTTTAAGTACTTTCTCTGCGACATTAAGTGAAGAAATGCCAACATGCACTTTCCATATAGTGGTTCAACCACATGCTGTTCAAATATATTAATAGTCTGATTTCTGCTACTCATTTTGCAAAGTCAAGACATAGAAAAATGGGTCTATAACCAGGAAACCAGGAAGGGGCACCAAGAGAGGCATTTAAAATTATCTAGCTATGAGGACTACTCTCTTATGTTTCAAAGAGTGAAAAACGAAAAAAAAAAAAAAGTCACTGTGGTTCCATTAGAGCTCTGCCCTTAGAAAGTTGGAGGGATCATAGGTTCTCTGAAAGCAGGGCACCTGAACTTTGGAAGCCCATCTACAAAGTTTCTAACTGAAAATCCACAAAGACTGCACTTTTCCCACTCTAGAGGGACACTTTCTCCCTACAGTAAAATTCTTTGTTTTATATCACATCATGCTGGGCTGGGAAGATAATACTTGTGATTGCTCTTCTATTTATTTCCCCTGCAAATTGTTGCCAGGACACCCCAGTTCTGTGCAGTGAATCATTATTTTGTCACATCACAAATATCAGCAGCACCTAGCCCATTCCACTTAAAATCAAAAGAATGAAGAATGCGAGCGCGCGCGCACACACACACACACACACACACACACACACACTCACACACACCAGGAACAAAGCCCAAATCTCAAACCAAGCATTAAATGTCCCTGAAATTCCTACAGCAAGCTTGATTTTTTTTTTTTTTATGTAGGGAAATGGAGCTACAGTCTGCAATGCAGTATTGGCTGTTTTCCTGATTTGCTTAGATTAGTGGTAAAGGAATTTCTGCTCTTGTGGTGCATTTAAGTGTGAATGACAAAGAATAGGAGAACAGCTGTGTCCATTAGCACTTTCCTCAGGCACTGACTCTTCAAGAAGTCAGACACTAAGCTTAAAACCAGTGCCCTAGTCACAGAAGATGCTAAGTACATTACTTCTTCCTTTGCTAAACTCTATGAGGATAACTATAGGGTGGAACATGTCACAATTTTAAAGTCTCTTACAGTTTATTAAGCACTTGCACATATAATATGCTCTTACAGTTTATTAAGCACTTGCACATATAATATGCACATATAATTGCACATATAATATCTGGTCCTCATACCCATCCTGTAAGATAGATGGGGCAGGATTATGCATTTTCAGATACACAATGAATCAGAAAAGTGTTTTGTCCACAATCACAAAGCTAGAGAAAAAACAGAGCTGGAACTCAAAACCAAGAGTCTTATTTTTTTTAAGATTTTATTTATTTATTCATGACAGACACACACACACACACAGAGAGAGAGAGAGAGAGAGAGAGAGAGAGAGAGACACAGGCAGAGGGAGAAGCAGGTTCCATGGAGTGAGCCCAACACGGGACATGATCCTGGGTCTCCAGGATCACACCCCGGGCCAAAGGTGGCACTAAACCACTGGGCCACCAGGGCTGCCCAGAGTCTTATTTTTGAATCTGGAGTTTTGCTCATTAAAAGTCTCATTTCTTCTACAAGATCATCTGCAAACAAATAGGCTCCTGCCAAATGGTGATGTGATGCTGAACCCACGTTAGGCATTTCCCTTTATTTCACTTTTCAACATCCAGGACCCTCATGCTGACTCTTTTCTCCCCCTCCAACACACTTGGCTTTGTGCTCTATTTCCTGGGGTGGAGGATAAGTCCTTGTTCAGCTCTGCACTTCCTATGAGTGAGGGACTGGACAAATGATTGATAGTGACTGTTATGGACAACTGTGTGTTCCCAAATTGATATGCTGAACTCCTATTACCTGATGTGATGGTATTTGGAGATGGGTGCTTATAATAATTATTATTTTTTTTAAATTTTGTTTATTTATTCTGAGAGAGAGAGAGAGAGAGGCAGAGACACAGGCAGAGGGAGAAGCAGGCTCTGCACGGGGAGCCCAACACAGGACTCGATCCCAGCACCCCGGGGTCATGACCTGAGCCAAAGGCAGATGCTCAACTACCGAGACACCCAGGTGCCTGGGTAATTATAATTAGGTTTAGATGAGGTCATGAGAGCACTTATTATGTACTAATAATGAGTTTACTGTCCTTACAAGAAGAGACACCAGAGCTTTCCTGCTCTCTCTCTCTCTCTCTCCCATGTAGGACACAGTGAGAAGGCAGCCATCTACAAGCCTGGCACCCTGATCTCAGACTCCTGAACTGTGAAAAGTAAATTCCTGTTATTTAAGCCACCCAGTCTGTGGTGTTTTGGTTTGTAGCCCCTGCTAATTAGTGGCTTCGTGCATCCCCTATCCTGGTATGTGCATTTCTTTTGTAAAAGGAGTCATAGATGCACAGCCTTTAACCTAGAGCAATGGGCATTGGAGGCAGCAGGGAAGAGCACAATGGTCTACTGCAGTGTAAGGCTGGTCTGATCTTATCAGGGATCTTCTCTTGGCTCATGTAATAAGTGAGCACTCCAGGGGGAGTGCACGCTCAGCTGCTGCCTTTCTACTGTCTCCTCCCTTCCAACACAACAGCTCCCTCCTCAAAGAATTGAAGACTGGCCCACAGGTAACTGGAGACTGGTCAAGGAGTGTTAGCCACGGTTCAGCCATTTTTTTTAGCCTCATGAATATGGGGAGTTATTTTACCCCTGGACTTCAGTTTTCTCAGTGGTAAAAATAAGATTAAACTAAATCATTTTGTAAGCTTTTTCTCTTTTGACAGTGGACATCTATTTTCAAACGTAAAATAATACAAGTTGCGAATACAGCAAATAGATAAATATTATGTTCTTTCCCTTTTTTAACAGAGTGATCTGCTAAGGAAGAGGGAAGTGGCTATAAAGGAAAAACAAGGTTATGGAAATGAGAGAGATTTTTATCTATTTTTTTTTTGTGAGTGTATCTATCTAGCAAACATTTTTTAAGCTTCTTTTGGATAGTACAGTTGAGGTTGCAAAGATATTGCAAAGCCCTGTCCATGCTCTCTGGGTCTGTAGGAGACAAGACATACAGATCAATAAGTAACACATGAGATAGAAATGACATGTGCACATCTAATGTACTGAGACAGTCCAGCAGTGAGAGGTGAGAGACAATGAAGGGGACAGAGAGGAAGAGAGCGAGTGGAAGTCGTAAAGGTAGTAGTTGGTTTAAAAGGCACACAAATCTCTTTTTATGGTCATTTCTGAATAATGAGTTATATCTTAAAAGAGGTGAGTGAGGGGGGCACCGTGTGTTTAATCCAGTAGATCGCTTGTATGCCCAAGGACATCCCAGTCCAAATGCAGTATCTCTTCTAGTTCTTACTGATTCTCAGAAGGACTTGCTCCATAGTTATCTGGATTAGCCATCTCTATTGATCAAATTTATCAAGTAGTAGCTAATCTCTCACACAGAGACCTCCTTTATTTCAGTATGCCCTAAGAACATTCTCCCTTCATGAACCTAGACCTATAAGTAGAATTTTATAGCACCAGAGCCTGATAGTATTTTAATTAACTCAGCTAAGCCTTCCTATTACACTCAGGAGCAGAAGTTTGTAGGTTAATTCAGTTTCCTTAATTACAATGATAAGGCCAGAAAAAAATTCTGATATAGTACAAGTTAGTAGCCCACATGCTTCATTACCCAGGGTTGCTGCAATATTTGGTATTCTCTGTTTACTGAACTCCAGACTCATTAATGACACCTCTAGATACTTATTCTTTATATAAAGTTGCTTGCTGATTCCAGACCTGAGTGAACCTTAACTCATGAAACAGATGGGTTCAGTTCCAGACTCCAGACCTCTGCTGTAGTCACAAGGCACTTTTTTCATCAGGAAATTTTGGAAACACTTGATTAAGCAGAGAACAATGCCTTTGGAAGAATGCCTATTCAGGTCCTCTGCCCATTTAAAAAAAATTTTTTTTTTAATTTTTATTTTTTATGATAGGCACACAGTGAGAGAGAGAGAGGCAGAGACACAGGCAGAGGGAGAAGCAGGCTCCAAGCACTGGGAGCCCGACGTGGGATTTGATTCCGGGTCTCCAGGATCACGCCCTGGGCCAAAGGCAGGCGCTAAACTGCTGGGCCACCCAAGGATCCCTCCTCTGCCCATTTTTAAATCAGATTGTTTTTTTTTTGTTGTTGTTGTTGTTGTTGTTTGTTTGTTTTGGTGTTGAGTTATAGAAGTTCTTTATATATATATTATATTATAGATTATATATATTTAATATATATTATTTTATTTATTTATTTTATTTTACTTTATTTATTTTATTTATTTATTCATGAGAGACACAGAGAGAGAGAGAGACAGAGAGAGAGAGAGAGAGAGAGGCACAGACACAGGCAGTGGGAGAAGCAGGCTCCATGCAGGGATCCCAAGGTGGGACTTGATCCTGGATCCCCAGGATCATGCCCTGGGCTAAAGGCGGCGCTAAACTGCTGAGCCACCCGGGCTGCCCAAGTTCTTTATATATTTTGGATATTAACTCCTTCTCAAATATATCATTTGTAAATATCTTCTCCCATTTCGTAGGCTGCCTTTTTGTTTTGTTTTTGGTTTTCTTTGTAGTCTGAAAGCTTTCTATTTTGATGTGTTCCCAATAGTTTATTTTTGCTTTCGTTTACTTTGCCTCATGAAAAGATGCACACTACTAATCATCAGGGAAATGCAAATCAAAAGCACAATGAGCTATCACCTTACACCTGTCAGAATGGCTAACATCAAAAAGACAAGAAATAACAAGTGTTGGGAAGGATATGGAGAAAAAGGAACCCTCATGCCCTGTTGGTGGGAATATAAATTGTTGCAGCCACTATGAAAACCAGTACGGCAGCTTCTCAAAAAATTAAAAATAGAAATATCACATGATCCAATTATTCCACTACTGGGTATTTGCCCAAAGAAAATGAAAGCACTAATTCAAAAAGATAGATACACCCTTATATTTATTGCAGCATTACTTACAATAGTCAAGATATGGAAGCAACCTAAGTGTCCATCGATAGATGAATGGATAAGGAAGGTGTGGTACACATACACATACACACAAAGGAATTATGCAGGCATAAAAAATGAGATTATGCTGTTCGTGACTACATGGATGGACCTAGAGGGTATTATGCTTAGTGAAATAAGTCAGATTGAGAAACACAAATAGCCATATGATTTCACTCTTATGTGGAATCTAAAAAAACAAATGAATATTAAAAAAACAAAAAGCAGAACCAGACCTGTAAATACAGAGAACAAACTGGTGGTTGCCAGAGGGAAGAGGGTTAGAAGGATGGGCAAATGGGTGAAGGGAAGTGGGAGGTCCAGGCTTCCAGTTATGGAATGAAAAAGCCATGGAAATAAAAGGTACAGCAGAGGGAATATAGTCATTGATACTATAATAGTATTTGTATGGTGACAGATGGTGGCTACACTTGTGGTGACCACAGCATCTTATGTACAGAGAAGTTGAATCACTATGTAGTACACCTGAAACTAATGTAACATTGTGTCAACTATACTCAAGTAAAAAACTTTTTTAAAAGAAAAAAATGCAACAATTTAAATAGATCATTTGCCTATTCAATTGTGTCTCCTTGGGACCTCTCCTGAACTTGAGAGAGATCGGGTAGGGAAGGACAGTTTCTCAGTCTCAGCACTACTGCCACTTTGGACCAGACAATTCTTTGCTTTGGGAGACTATACTGAACAGTCTTAGGTGTATAACAGCATCCCTGTCCTCTACCCACTACTTGCCAGTAGCACTCTTCCCCTACTTGTGGCAATTGAAAATGTCTCCAGACACTGCCTAATGTCACCTGGGGCACAAAATTGCCCCAGCCAAGAACCACTGGTTGTAAGGGTTTAGTGTGTGACTCTGTGGCTATATAGGCTTAAATTTAGTCACTCCCATCTAGGGGCTGTGACCGTGGGCACTTGACTTAAACTCTGAATTTGTATATATACAGAAAGGGATGAGTGCACCCATTGTAGTACACTGTAGTAAGAGTTAAATAAATTAACATGTGAAATGTTCTTAGAATTGTGCTTGGTGCATAGAAAACACTCAATAAATGGAAAGTATTATTCATATTGTTAGCATCATCCAGAAGAATCTACATTTTACAGATTTATTATTTTTATAAAGATACGAATAACTGATCATAAGAAACATGGCCAGACAGTTGCCATCCCAGAATCTACATCTGGTCAATGTCCTAGCCTGGTGAAGGAAATGTTCCAGCTTGGAGTCATAGATACAGGTGCAAATTCTGTTTCTGTTGCCTTGATTTGGCTATAGGCAACCCCCCCCCCCCCTTTGCCCGTCAGCATTCTCCTTTAAAGAAGAACGTCTCCCACACCACAGGGCTGTATTATAATCCATTCAGTACAAAACTGCAAAAACAAAAAACCTCCCACCTGCCCCTGCCTGCTTTTCCACCTTTCTATTCTTGTCTTTTTCCCTTTTTCTTTCCATGTCTGAATATCAAAAGCATTATTTTTATTGGTTTTTGTTTTTAAAGAAGAGTGATTCTCAACCACCTGAGAGCTTGTTAAAATATCGGTAACTGGGTCCACTTTCAGAGTTTCTGACTCAGTCGGCCTGGGGGTGGCATTTCTAATGCATTTCTAATATATTTCCAGGTGAAACTGATACTGATGCTTCTGACTGAGGACCACTCTGAACTAATGTCATAGTATTTACTGCTATGCTCTAGAACAGGGGTTCTGAATCTTAAGCATGCATTAAAATCCTCTAGATGGCTTTTAGAGACACATTAGAGCCATCTAGATGGCTTTTAGAGACACTCAAGTAGGGCTGGGCCCCATACTTGAGTATGATTAGTAAGTCCATATATTGAGAACCAATGCTTTAAAAGGCTCTCAAATTGATCTGCATATTAGAATCACCTGGGGAATTTCAAAATAAGTACTAAAGCCCAAGTTCCAACCCAGACCAATTAAATCACAATCTCTCTGTAGTTTGTAAAGCTTCTCAGATGATTCCAATATGCAGACAAAGTTGAGATGTCATTCAAAAACCGATACAGAGACTTACAAATCTGGGAGGGCAAAAAGGAATTTGAGGATTTCATACTCAATATGATGGATGCTAATGAGAAAAAGTAGTTCATAGCTTTGGGTATTGATGTAATGATCATATATTTGGTCTCTACCTTGATTTAGCAATATAAAGACTCACAGGCCTTGGTTATAAGGGACTTTGTAGTGTTCAGGTAGTAATTTTGGAAAATTCATGACAATCTGAGGCAAAAGTTAGAAATAGCTTTTTAAAATATAATTCAGAAATTTTAAAAGACAATAGATATGTTTTCTAAGGCATCCTCAGACTCTTACAGTGAGATAGTCTTCATACTCTACCTTCTTTGTCCTGATTGCTGTTGAGAGATGTGGAGGGACTTGACTCTAAATAACAATCCTGACTTTTTAGTGATTGAACCCATGGTTCTCAAATAGAAAAGTTATGTCTTTCACTTTTCTAAAAGATTCCTGGAAATGTCTTGCTCCTCTCTATTCTAGCATTACTTGGATGACGAGGTGATCAGATACAGCTATACCGAATACTCTCGAATTAAACAGCCATGGAAACCAGAAACTTGGGTGAGGAGGACCAGGGAAGCAATATAATATTGGAATGAATATAGAGCAGCCTGAGAATAGGCCTAGGTAATGTCATCTGACCACGCCACTGGGGCTTAGAGGTCAGAGAAGAGCTTTGAGCCTTAAGGAGATTAGGGCTACTTGGAGAAGACAAAGATGGTGGTTTGGAACTAGGTCTGGCCCTGAGGGATCTATTAGTGAGTGGCTGTGATCAGATGGTGCTGTTGGTGGTACCCACTCCCAGGAATTTACCTGGCATCTTTCTGGACACAAGACACTGCTTCAGTGAGAATGATAAAAGGTTCTCTCCTTACCATAAGTAGAGCACCTTAGTCTCTATGAAAGTAACCTACCCTGTTTTCATACGCTATCAACTCTTAAGCAATGTGGGAAAAGCCCCTCTAAAACCTAAAATGGATGTCTGGGTAGCTCAGTGTTTGAGTGTCTGCCTTTGGCCCAGGATGTGATCCCCGGGTCTGGGGATCGAATCCCACATCGAGCTCCCTGTGAGGAGACTGCTTCTTCCTCTGCCTGTGTCTCTGCCTCTCTCTCTGTGTCTCACATGAATAAAAAATAAAATTTTAAAAAATAAAATAAAAATAAAATAAAACCTAAAACTACTCAGCATCACATTCAGCATTCTTTCTTCCAGTACCCACCAAGTCCCAGAATGGACCACGAGATAATTCAGATCTCTTTTATGCCATTTTGGGTTTCCAGGAATTGGGAATTAGTGTACTTTCCCACAACTTCTTTCTGCCTCATTTCTTAGACATTAATCCCACTCCACCCTCATCTAACCATCAGTGATCTCAATTGACACTTCAGGTTTTCCTAGGAGGTTCTTGTGCAATTTGGCTGTCTGTTGGCAGAGTGAGTATTCTATTCCCTTCTCTCCTACTCCTCATACCACCTTGATAAACCCATATTTCTGATGATTAAGGTGAAAGGCTTGGTTCTGGTGCATCTAATTCAACTGCATTTCTTGCTAAAGCTATATAGGCTTTTTTTAACTTCTTGCAGCAGGAGGATGGTAAGGAGTCAAATAATGAACATATCAATGAGAATTCTTCTCATGTTCTAAAAGCACTTGTTTTCCCCATTGTATTGCATCCAAGTATAGTCAGTGTTGTTTCGTAGTGATAAATCTTGAAAGCAGGATGATTTTCCTGTTTGAAAGTAGGGGAGCAAGAATCAACCTACTTTCTAGTCCCTGCTTCCCACAGGAATGAGGACAAACAGAGAATAAAGCACAAAGCAAGCATTCTTAGATCATGTTCTAAACAACTATAAAGGGGCTTCAAGTTTGACTTTAAAGTGAATAATTTGACAAATGTTTTCCCAAAGGACTAATTTTGAATTCCATTATTATTGAAGTAAAAATTAAGTGGACACTATGAAAAAGTAAAATAATAATTGCAATATGTGGTAATAAGTTAAAGGGGTTTGGTTATGCAGTGGTTTTCAAACAGGGTTCCACAGAGCCCTGAGGTTATGAGACATGTATCTCAGGGTGGGGAGATGTGATGGAAGGGGGGCACATTGTATTGTTTTGTGCCCTCACCACTTCAGCAGAGCCATTCTGCTTTCTTTCTTCATATGTAGGATAACTAAAGTGTACTTATATACTTTACATGGCTTTCTGCTGCAGATTTATAAATATATTTAAATTAGATTATTTCTGGTCATTTCTATGAAATGTTCTATGTTAGGTATAACCCTGATAGTAGGACTGGCATTTCTTCGTGGCTAATAAACTAGTTAAGTTTATTAGTTAAGGTAGGTCTGGCCCAACTGAGATTCCAACTCCAAAAGTGACAAATATGGTACAGTAGGAGGAGGAGAATTCTCAACCAGCTAAAAAAATGAGCCAATTAAGTCCCTGTGACTGGGGAGGTCAAAGATCTTTTCATGCTCCAGAGAATAACCAACTTCAGTTAGAGTTTAAAATGCTAAGTTTTCTGATACTTTTTCCTAGTACTTCCTCTAAGAACTCATATTTCAAAAATGTTTTGCTTAATTTATACATTATTACACTTAATTAGCCACATTTAACATCAGCTTCATATTTTTATAAATACAAAGACCTACCTCAGGAGGGATAAATGACCTGCCCAGAGTCACAAATTTAGAAATGAGATGAAGATTCCTAAATTCCTTTTCCAGGGTTATTTCCTCTACAATACTAATTAAAACCAATTTTAGAAATGAGTACTTCCTTCATTTTTTGTTTTTCCTTTCTGATGAGTTCTTATTTCTAATTTCTTTTACATAGAAGCTCCATACACAAAATGTAAAGGAGTGAAAATGTTTTAGATGAAGCCGAGTTGGGGAGAAGGCTTTTAATCCTACCGACTTCTCCTCCCTCCTTTTCTTTCTCCACCTCCAGCAGCAATTCTAGGGCTCCCGGGGATTGCAATTGAAAAATGACTATTCTGGGTATGGTATTAACAGCTGGAGTCCAAAGGCCTCTAGATCTTCCTCCTTTCATACCTATTGCTTATGTAATATTGGCAGGACCGAATGTACTAGACTTTCTACCCTAAGACCTTGCAAGTTAAAATATTAAAAAGTTTTGCTTTTAATTTGTGGTATTAAATTCAATGAAAACAGTATGACATTTACTAGTAGCTTAATGGCCTATTAGGTGAACATTTTATTGCTTACATAATTTTGAATTAATTATATCCCATGTACTTTCAGTCCGCATGGCATCCTCATTTACAGCATTGCCACACTTGTCCAAACATTCCTCTATAGAAAAAGCATAAAATCCAAATATTATGTGAATTAAAAACACGATTAAATCTCTGCTTCATAATTAATTGAAAGATGATCATGTGTAATGTCACTTTGATTTTTATGGAAATAGTTAAACAATTTCTCTATCAGGTTAACCTAAAAGATGGCCATTCTTCCAGTATTCTCTTTTTCCCTCTCTCTGCTGCACTGGAATAATAATACTCTTCTGTTGCATAGCATACATCATTTACTGTAATACCAATGGCAGGCAAAACATGCATTATTATTCCTTTGTAATAAATAAGAAAAATTGATGCTTACAGAAGTTAAAAGAATTGCTAAGGTCACACAGAATAACAAGAATACATTAAAAACTTAAAATAAGAATTATTGCCTCAATTTCCAGTCATTCTATTCTATTCTATTCTATTCTATTCTATTCTATTCTATTCTATTCTATTCCATTCTATTCTATTCTATTCTATTCTAATCATAGGTATAAGTCAGATTAGCTATTGAGAGACCCAACCTCCTTTATAGAAGATGGAGTGGCTGGTGTAGGGACAACCTTCCAAAGGAGCTTCTTTAATGAACCACAGCGGATGGTGCTGTCCCTCACTGCACAGTGAGGTGGGGCCAGGGCACCAAACTGCCTTTGCAAACACCTTCCTGTCAGGAAAAGGTGCTCAGAAGGCAAGAAGGTGAGCACCCTGCCATTGCTCAGCTGTCTGAAAGTCTCAACAACATTTTGTTACAAATCACATGAGGGCCTAGCAGGAAGTGGGGGCAGGGAATACAAGAGTAAATCTCCTTAAATCTATGTCTTCACACAAGTGTTCAAAGCAACCTTTGAGCCCTGAAAATCTACGTTGCCTGGCATAATTCTGAATCTTGAAAAGGGGTGAACATTTTCTATCTCATGATACTAAGAGCTGTTTGTCTTTTTAAATGCAGATAGAGCACCACAGTGAAAGCTTATTTTTAACGGGTGTTTACTGAGTAACTACACTGTGCTTGGAACAGCCTTCAAAAAGAGATCAGAAAAAAAAGTGGTAAAAAATGGTAAAAGAGGTAGTTTTATACTATAGAATCCATAGAAACTATCAACACTTGATCTTAAGGCAAACTTATATCAAGGGAACACCAGTAAAATATGAATACTACCACTGGAACCAGATTCCTCAGGCTTCGCGCCCTCTCCCCTCCATTTACAGACACAAAAAAAGTAGAACAGCAGTTTGAGATGGAAATGGGATGAGTGAAAACAGAATTTAATAACTGGTTGGATTGGAATATGAGTTTCAGTACCTTACTGACAAAACATGTTTTTCATGTAAAATATCGATTCTTTCTCTCAAAGTGATTAAGATTATTTTGGGGACATTGACAGTACACACACACACACACACACACACACACACACATACACTTAGCCTGTGACAGAGAGTACAGCCAAGCATAACCAGTGCTTCAGATTGGTAACCATGGCAAGGACTGAGCCAGGTGAGAAACAGGGAGGGACCCTGGTAGGGCACTCATGTCATCGGTGATAGTGAATGCTGTCACTTCCTCAGCTCTCCCAGTAGTGATCCATTAAATTGCTGTACTTTGTTATTTTTTTCAGTGGTTAGGAAAGAGCTGGGGAATCTGTGGGGGAAACCTTGCTGTGTTTTGAATACACTCTTAGTTTCATCTCTAGTACTTTTGTCAGCCTTCTGATGTGATACAAGTTCTTACTGGGGTATTATTTTCAAGAATTCTCTAACATGGACTTTAAAGGTAAACCAGACTTACTGTTTTTTCTTACTTCAGGCTTGTCATCCTTCACAGCAAAATCATTTCCCTGTTTGTCATGTGAATTATTCACTAATATAATTATACTACATGCTGATATTGGATAACAGAATTGAAACAAGCCAAGACAAAAATGAGGAGTGGTAAGAAACTATAAGGAGAAGGATGATTTGCTGGCACTGCATTTAAGGACATTTTCTTTTTTTTTTTTTAAATTTTTTTTTATTTTTATTATTATTATTTATTTATGATAGTCATACAGAGAGAGAGAGAGGCAGAGACACAGGCAGAGGGAGAAGCAGGCTCCATGCACCGGAAGCCCGATGTGGGATTCGATCCCCGGTCTCCAGGATCGCGCCCTGGGCCAAAGGCAGGCGCCAAACCGCTGCGCCACCCAGGGATCCCTAAGGACATTTTCATAAAAGTTAGACAATACTTGGTTCACTTATTTCACGGGGGGGGGGGGAAATCTCCACATCTATTATTCTACTTCCTCACACTCATAACTTATACACATGTATTTAGGCCATAGTGAGAAGACATAAAAGAAATAAAATTATTGGTGATAGATTTATTAATTTAAGACTGTTTGATTCCAAAATAGTTTTTTAAAAAGTGGCTCTTTTCTATGGAGACAGTTTTTACTCTATCAGCCTTTGAGAAAATGGGTAATGCCAGAGCCTCATTAGAATTATCACAGCTTCTTTTGTTGTTTTATTTAGCTCTGTTTCTTCAAAGTAGGCTTTCCTGATCTAATTCACCTTGATGATTATAATGTATTTTTCCAGTATTCTTCTCTTTTGTGTACTTCATTTGCACAGCCTCTGTCTGAGGAAAACAAGTGTTTGTTGGTGGTGGTGGTTTAAGAAAACTCAGGAACATTACTGTATACTTCAAACAAAGAACATTCTCCCCAGTCCTCATTCTTTCCTAACTGGAAATTTGCTAAGCATGCCTGGCACTTTCAACTTGTTTAGGAAATATACTAGGGATTTTCAAAATGAATGCATGGTTATAGCTACAAAGTGAACACAAGCAAAAGTTGGATGCTACCTGAGGGCTATAGTGTTAAAAGCTGGGCAGCGGCAGTGGACCCAAGACTCAAGCGTCAAGTCCATGCCTGTCTGGGCACATGCAGCCTTACTGTGAGCCATACCCTGGGCCTTGTGCTGGGTCATGTGGAGGCTGCCAAGGTGAAGCTTGTGGCCCACCAGGCCTGCTGCTGTTTTGTTGTTGATCAAATGTTGAATAGCCTCATTTTGCAGATTAGCACCAGTAGAGATACAGAAAGAAGTAGAGAAGCAGAGAAACAGGAAGTTGGAATTTGGGAGCCACAGAACAAATCACAGGAAGGATAGAGTTATAGTAACCAGCTTGGAAGCCCACAGTGGACAAGTAGCTTGTAAGAAGTAAGTGGTCTGAGGACACTTTGGTAAAGATCTAACAACTTTTGAACAAATAATTATTGAATACCTACTGCTGTTAAGAAATAGCTTATAGATCCTCATATAGTCTCAAAGCCTAATAAGTAGAAGATCAAGAACAATGGCACAATATGCCCAAAATTGCCTAATTTTGGGCAAATTAGAATGGCATGGTTGGAGCTTGGGATGTAGAATGTTGGGGGCCAGATGGAGATTCTGCTGGTGAGTAAATGAGATACCAAATGGTTTCAAGTATGTGATTTTCTTTTAATCTGGCAAAATATGCCTCCTTATAAATTGTCACTCAATCTTCTGACATAATTCAGACAGCTCTTGACTGCATGTTTACCTTCTTTCAAAGGCACAGTACATGTTATCTCATGAGGGTCCTATGGGTTTCACTTCACCGTTCTTAACCTTTTTTCATTTCTCTTATCTCAAGGCTATGTTTAAATGGAATCACTGACTTCACATGAAATAACAAAGACACACCATGAAAAACTGGCAGTGGTGTTTTGCTAAAGGGAATCTTTTATTATTCTGAAACTCAGTGCACATGTGTGTTGTCACCGTAAGAGAACCTGGAATATTAATAGTGAACATTTTCCTGGACAGTATAATCTGGAAGCTACAGTAGTCCACCCAATTGAGCAGAGCCAAGGCATATTTTTATTATTCTGCAGGAGCTGTGCAATGCATCTGTTCCTGGAGGATCTAAGCAAGCACCTTTCACTCCCCCAATACTTCAACTGAGATCATTTTATTTCCCTGATAATTCCTTGCCTTGAGACAATCAGGTGTGATATGTATCCTCATTATGATTTTATGGAGCAGTAAATGCCACCACCCCCGTCTATCAGGAGGCAGCATCCACTGAAGGGTGAGACTTAGAACCACACCGTTTTTTTTTTTTTTTTTTGAAACACTATAGGAAATATATCGCTGGTACATTTGGCTTGTGTTGCAGATTGTGTCGTGTATAAAGTCCTAAAATGTGAAGCTTTCTGTTGTTTACTGCACTGCAGGAGAAACAGCGGAGGCACACCAAAGGGCATTGTCTTCATTTTTAAGTGCGTTTGGTTGGAAAGCCTTTCCTCCACCAGGGGCTTTGCTAAGGAACAGTTAAGACCCTCTAAGGCTGTGAATGAAAGACCTGCCACAAGATAGGGAGTGGAAATGAGGGCAAGGAGAGATGCGAGGGCTGGACTTGTCCAAGCCTCAGGATGACTCACAGGATCAAGAGGCCTAAGACAGGAAGGAGAGAACAGAATCAAAAGAAAAGTTTTGGGCAAATTAGACAAACTTGTTTAGTTGGCTATTCTATGGAATTTTGGCTGGGCAAGACTGTGTATAATCATTGTTATTAGTTCATTTAATAATTAGAGTCATCTTTAGCCTATTGGTAGGTGTAATTAATGTAGTTTATGCCGACCTGGGAACAAAGCCTAGGATTTAACAAAAATGTTAGAATGTTTGGAGATTTCGGTAGAAAAAGGATATTTGTTTTCTTCCATCTAGTAGCAAGGCTATCAGCCCAAATTAAGTCCCTACAAAGTTACCAGTTAGATAACTAAGGGTCACTGTTGCACACTGGATGATTTCCTTTAGTGGGTAAGAGTTTGGGATTTGGATTCATAATATATCGATTCAAACTCTGCCTTTTCTACTTCCTAGCTGTGTGACTTTGGGCAAGTTACTTAACCTCTCTATCTTGTTTCCCCCATGTTTAACCTGAAATAACCTGAAAATAATGTAGTACCTGAGTTACATTGTTTTGTTTTGTTTTTTAGAATTAAATGATATAAGGCAGATGAAACACTTAGTACCATATCTGACACTTAATAAATGATTTGTAAATGTTATTGATGCTATTAACAATTAACTAATATTAACTGTTATTAATGTAATTAATGTAAATGTTATTAGTTTATAACTCAATCAATTTAAGAGTGAATTCTAGAAAGCATCCTAATTACGTAAATACTAAGGGGGTGACTGCCAAAGCTATTTGTCTGTTAAGGCACTGCCTACAAGGCAGCTGTGACTTGACAACAGAACTATGTGAATCTCATTAAGCATAAGACTTGGTTCCATCCCACATATATAGCTCTCTTGTTGTTTTTGCAAAACAGTGCCCTCTTCTTCCCCAAGTTTTTATTTAAATTCCAGTTAGTTAACATATAGTGTACCATTGGTTTCAAGTATAGATTCATCACTTATAACATTAGTGCTCATCACAAGTGCCCACCCTCCTAATACCCATCCCCCATTTGCCCATCTCCCCATCTTCTTCCCCTATAGTAACCTTAAGTTTTCTCTTTGTAGTTATGAATCTATTTCCTGGTTTGCCTATTTTTCCCCCAAGCTCATCTGTTTTGTTTCTTAAGTTCCACATATGAGTAAAATCATACAGTATTTGTCTTTCTCTGACTTATTTTGCTTTGTGTTATACTCTTTAGTTCCTTTCATGTTAATGCAAATGGCAAGATTTCATTCTTTTTGATAGCTGAATAATATTCCATTATATATGGAATTATATATATAATTATATATATGGTGTGTGTATATATACATATATATATGGATAAAGAAAGTGTGTATATGTGTGTGTGTGTGTGTGTGTGTTTGTGTGTGTATGTATACACACACACCTTCCTTATCCATCCATCAGTCAATGGAAATTTGGGCCCTTTCCATAATTTGTCTATTGTTGACAATGTTGCTATAAACATTGAATTACATGTGCTCCTTTGAATCTGTATTTTTGTATCCTTTGGATAAATGTCTGGTAGTGCAATTGTTGGGTTGTAGGGTAGCTCTGTTTTTAACATTTTGAGGATCCCCCCAGGCTGTTCTCCAGAGTGGCTGTACCAGTTTGCATTCCCACCAACAGTCTAAGAGGGTTCCCCTTTCTCTGCATCCTTGCCAATACCTGTTGTTTCCTGTATTGTTAATTTCAGCCATTCTGACAGGTGTGAGGTGATATTTCATTGGGGTTTTGATTTGTAATTCCCTAATGATGAGTGATGTTGAGCATCTTTTCATGTGTCTCAAAACAGTGCTCTTTTTGATTTATTAAACTTGAAATTTCTTGAAGACAAGGACAACATCTTATACCTCCAATGCCCAAAATTCAGTGTGTAACTAAAAAATGTTCCCAAAGCATCGACTGTGAGTTACCATAATTTTACACTGTGGACTTTGGTCATTATATCTAGTCAATAATCACATGAGTAATGTTTTAGAGCAGCACAGTTTCTATTCTTTTGAGATGGCTACAAAAGTGGAGATGTTTGCTTTGGGAAGGCACTCCCATAAACGTATTATTTTGAGAGAGCTGGTACTAACACTGGGTGGAAGTTGCAGGTGGTGCCCATCAACAGTCTCTTCACCAACAGGACCATAAATATATCTCCTTTTTGGCCTCTTAGTTTACTTTGCTTTATAGTTTATTATTTACAGATTACAGGTCTTATCAGCGTGGAATTGGAAGCACATTAATTATTCTTTTTTAAAATTTCACGTGCCAGATCCGCAGCACAGTGAGTATCATCATAGCTCCAAATGGCTTTTGGATAAATACATGATCAAACAGAGAGGTCTGCTTGAGCTCTTTAATTCATAATGTGGTTATTTAAAAATCATGGAACCTCACATCAACCCATGCCACACCAAGAATTTCTGTTGTCAAGCCTTTTCTAATTTCTCCATAGGTGGTCTTGTCCAACTTTCCATAGTTTTATCTACTGATACACATATGTACAGAATGATTTTCTCCATTTTCAGAATTAAAAACAGGGCAAGATACATAACATTTACTTGTGTTCTACAATTTAGTAGAGAAGATGTACTTAATGTTCTATCGATCTGCTATTTGGTAGGTAGGAAATGCAAGCTGGGCAGGACGGTGTAGATTGCAGTTACATAACCGATCTCTGACATGGTGGCTCACTGCATACTTCTTGTTCTCTTTCTTGGATTCTTTGTCTAGTTCATGGTCTCCTCTAGAGACTGGGAATTCCACCGTAAATCCCATTGACTAGAACCCTGGCTATAACTTGAGAACTGCCTCCAGAGGCTCAGTCTTTCTCTAACCTATTCTCTCTACTCTTGGAGCCCTGGTGTGAACAGACCACTCTACAAAGTTATACTGTTGGTCTCCACTTAACTGTATGGATCCTCATGAGCCAAGGCTTCTTGCCTTTCTTTTATCTGCTTGCCAGTTTCATAGTTCAAATATCAAAAATCATCTAAATCAGCATCTGTCAAACATCAGTTCATAAAATGCAAGTTCTGGGAGATGCTAATAGATGTCCTTTCATTATTATGTTTGAAAAATACTTTCTTTCCCTCTTGAAGAAACATTGTGTGGTAGCACATTAAAATCTCTGAGATGCCTTCCTCAGAGAAAAAACACACTAATTTAATTTGAATCTGGAACATCTGCAGAATTGCAACTCTTATATTAAGTCCTATGAAATAGTGTTGTATTGAATACCAGTTTGCAAAATGCTGGCCAGGTCCTAGGACATTGGGAATTCAGCTACCTCTAAGGGATGACTCTTTGATCCTCAGGTTAACCATCCATGGGTTCCTTTCTTCTCAACCACTTCCCATTACAAGGTTCTTGTAATTCTCATCACCACCTGTTATACACACATGCGTCATAATCCAATGGGTTTGGCTTATTAGGGACTTCATCTTTTCTAGCTCCAACTGTTTGTCTTCCCAGAAGTTTTTTTTTACTTTTTTGGAGGAAAAGGGCAATTCTTTTTCCTTCACAGTATTATTTTAGCTATTCAGCTTTCTAGGGGCACTTTATATCTGTTACAAGACATTTATTCATTTTCTAGCTTTAGAAATATTTTCAACATGGCAACTAAAATCACACCCTGCATATTACAGCTTAACTATCATCTCTTCGTGTCAGATCACAGGTACAAGTCAGGCCCTTGAGCTACACTTCTGTTTTATGACATGTCAGCAAGGAAACTTGTCAGTCATGTACTCCCAATAATGACATTTTATTATCTATTTACTCTGAGTAAATCCATCACAAACGCTCATTTATACTTCAACCACAACTGCATTGCAGCACTTCACAGTGACATTTGCCCCATACTTGTTATAGGTAAATATCTTGCTGAACTATTGGTTTTAAAGGTTGTGTTATAGCCCCTTTCCAGCAAGTGACCTTTTAGGGCAGAAAGGCTTGCTCCTCTCTGGTTTGTCCTGATTTATTGCTAGGTTCTTTCTCATTACTGACATAATTTCTACTTTCTCTCTTAGTTTACCTCTTATTTTGTCAATTTTTCTTCTATCTTACCTAATAGGAGCCTCTGTGACATGTGCTCTCCACTTGGAAGACAAGAAGGTTCAGATACAAAGAATATATCTGAGATCACACAGCAGGAGAGAAGCAGAAGGACGGACAATAGACTCTGGGATTCTGGACCAGAGTCCATCTTACCCTGTACCACAGTGTTTTTGGAGCAGTCTCTAACTGAACAAAGAGTTTTAAAGATATTTAAAAATGAATGTATTCATAAACATCCATGTTAGACTTTTTTATAAGCACTCTAATGGATAATAATCCAAGAAGAAATTGCTCTCATATGGCCTTTGGTAAATTACCAGACTTGTTTGATTTTGCTTTTTTATTAATAAGAGTAAAGCAACACTTACTTCTGGAATTTGAGGAATAGATTTGTACATAATAACAACAGTGATAGTTATAAGTAAACATTATTGTGTAGTTGTAGTACCAGCTAACACTTATAGGGCACTTATTTTGTGCAAGGCCAAGCACTTTACATGGCCAAGCACTTTACATGGAGACCTTCATGTAATCTCCCAGCCACCTGTAATTATCCTCATTATAGATGAAAAAATTGAAGTCTGGACAAGTTAAATATGCAGCCCAGATCACACAGGTGTTAAGTAATACAACTGGAACTTAAGTCCACTCTGTTAACCATGAGACCATATTGTATTGCTTTCTCATTAAAGAATCCACAAGGATAAGTTAAAGAACAAGGGAATTTGACCTTAAAAAACCAGAGAAGTAAAATTTGACAAGAGAAGGACTTTTGCAACATTAGGAGACCATGCAGGGTGGCCAACCCTCATTGTACTACCTCTCATGGTAAAGGGGGAAAAAATCACACATCCTTGTAGAGGCATAGAAACATACACCAAAGTGATCCTCAAAAAGAATGGCATTCCTTTGGAGCTCAAATTAAACTCTTTTTTAAAAGTGCATATTGGGCGTATACTTCTGTAACATATCCAAGTTAGTACAGCTATATGAATATAGTCCCTGGCACAAATCTAAACACAAAGGACAGCCCAGGGATGCCCAGAGTTTTATGTAAATAATTATGCATTACAAAGTGATTTTCGTGGCCATGGGTGTATAGGACTGCACTCCAAAAACGGCAGGATGACACAAATTCTTTTGGGAGGCTGTACACCTGACTGAGTAAAGAGGCTTCCAAAGAAAGTTTAAAATAATTTCAATGTGTATCTTTTAGAAATATTATTTTTTTGGAAACCAAGGCAGCACTGCAGACACTTCATAAAGTTCTTGAGGGGATGGAATTGGATAATATATGTAAAGCGATTATTCTGGCACTTTCTTCCAAGCTCTTCTAAAGTAATCGTCAGTTGCCTGCCTCAGCATCTTCCCTTTAAAGGGCAGAAAGATTCACTTTGAAGGAAATGAGATCAACTTTAGAAATTGCAACTTTGAGGTCAGGACAAATGAATTCATTTGGGATGAAACCAAGAAATGTTTGCTGTAATTCAGATTTCTGAGGTCAAGACCTCAAGATCAACCCAGAAATTGGATTTAGTTTTGAGACATATACTACACACGGAGGAGCAAAAAGTTGAGGAGAACTTTGTAAAGAGAACTTTGTGACCTACTCTGTCAGGCTCTACTTGGTTTTGGTTAATCTATTACAGTAAGAATGAGCTCAGTAAACACATATTTAGTTAATGACGGTTATAGTGTAAAGTTAGGCCTTTATAAGAAGTGTTAATTGGTTCTAGTCATTCAGGTCAGTCACAGCTGGAAGAACCTTGCACCAATACCCATGAGCTTTAACAAAATGGCTTGATATCTTTACATAGGTTCTGACTAATTTAAACCAGTTCTGGTTTAGTCAAAGTTGTTCTTTCTTTCTTTTTTTAAAAGATTTTATTTATTTATTATTTATTTATTTATTTATTTATTTATTTATTTATTTATTTAGGAAGAGAGAGTATAAGAGTATGTGCCTAAAAGTAGGTGTGGGGGGGTGCCACAGGTGGTGGTGGGTACAAGACTCAGGGCTCAATCCCAGGATCCTGGGATCATGACCAGCACTGAGGGCAGATGCTTAACCTACTGAGTCAATCAGGCACACTGTCCTATTCTCTAAAATTAATTTGGACTCATGCAGGCCAAGTTAAACCTATAAAAATTACCTGAATCAAGTGAGCCATATAAAACAAATTTATTTGGGTCAAAATGTTTTTGAAATCACAGGATGAGTTTAAAACTTTTGATCAATCCTAATTTCTTTTTATTTAGATCACACTGCTTCTGACTGAGTAAAACCAGTCATGTCTAGATCTTATCTTGTTCAACTGATTCGAATCCATTTATAGGATTTGCCTGATTTATGCTAAGCATGTATAATCTGTTGAAATAAGTGCTGCTATTAGGTCCCTCAGGTACAATAAAAAAAAGAGAATACAGTCAACTGGACTTTCAGTAATAGATGGAAAATTAAAGAGATGGGTTTAGATGGCCATAAAAATGAACAGAAAATAAAACAAAGGCAAATTGTTGAAGAAATAATTAAGAGAATCTAACTTCTAAAAACAAAGGTGGCATAGCATGGCAGGCCAGCTTCACAGAAAACAGATACACGGAGATAAGACAAGGAAATAAAGGAAGGCAAAGGCATCAGTAATTTTATTCAAGATGAAAGGTATAGAAGAAGTCAACCAAAATTCAACCATTACATCATAAATCTCTCAAGAATATTTGCAACATAAAGAAACAGTCAAAGTAGCTAAAAACCAGAACCAAGAAAGTAGAGGGAAAGACAAGCTAAAAGAGGGAGTTTGGGGATCCCTGGGTGGCTCAGTGGTTTGGCACCTGCCTTTGGCCCAGGGCGTGATCCTGGAGTCCTGGAATCGAGTCCCACATCAGGCTCCTGGCATGCAGCCAGCTTTTATCCCTCTGCCTGTGTCTCTGCCTCTCTCTCTCTCTCTCTCTCTCTCTCTCTCTCTCTGTGTCTTTCATGAATAAGTAAATACAATTTTTTTAAAAAATAAAATAAGATAAAAGAGGGAGTTCATTGCAAACAGGAAGGATAGAAATTAATTCAGAAACATGGCTAAATCACAACTGAATATCAGGATTGATAACACAAAGTCATTTAAAAATCACAGGCTAGGGACACCTGGGTGGCTCAACGGTTTAGCGCCTGCCTTCAGCCCAGGGAGTGATCTTGGAGTCCTGGGATTGAGTCCCACATCAGGCTTCCTGCATGGACCCTGCTTCTCCCTCGGCCTGTGTCTCTGCCTCTCTCTCTCTATGTCTCAAATGAATAAATAAATAAAAAATCTTTAAAAAAAATCACGGGTTATTGATGTATTCGAAAGGGCTATCAGATAAAACAGTGCATGCCATTTTAGCATATGAAATAAGAAAAATTAGGGAAAAATGTGTTTTATCTGTGAGAAATACTAGGTTAATAATTTTCACTGTTGTTCAGAAGAACTGCAGGCAGATAGGATTTGGTTCCAATCTCCACTGGGATCCCATTGTTCTGCTGCAAGCTAGACCTCTCAAAATACACTATACCTGGCATGGAACATGCACCATTGAAAGAGGGGGAGTATATGGGGTCTTGATTTGGCATACCCCACTCCCAGACCATCTCCTCATGCTTGATCATGCTACCTTCCCTGACCAACATGTGTAGTATGCACAACCAAGTCAAGTTCCTAATTCTGCCAACTTCCCTCTCCTCAAGACCAGATGGGCACATTCTGTTTTCCACTGGTACAATCATTTGGCCACTGTCTTTGTTCTCTCCATTGGCTTTTATACAGTCCATAAGAACATTATAGACACAGAAGCCCATAGTAGATTCATTCAACAAGCCTTAAATGACAGTCAGCAAAACCTGTCTTTATGGAACACAGGCTGGACACTGAAATGTCTCTAGTGAGAAAAACTGTCTCCAAAATAATATGGTCTTGGACATTATTAATACCTCCCAGGGACATACTTGTGCCATTATCCAAGCAGAATGCTGTGTGTTCATACCTTATGAGTCTGCTAATGTCACATTTTTATTAGATTACATATCAAAAGTGAATGCCCTGAATGATCCAACCCCCAATCCAGGGACTTAATAAATCAATGGTTTAGATCATAGGGCTCTTATTAAAAAAAAGTTACTTATTTCAGGAATCAGTATTTTAATCTGTGTTTTCTCTTACATGTGCCTATATTATTGCTGTGGCATTTGCCTCCAATGCAGCAAGATAGTAGCCAAATGACCCACCTCCATGCTAATGAAACCCCTTGCTGATTGCTAACAGCACATTGTGAGACAGGTGGGGGGAATAAGATTGTGAGAGCCAGTCATGAAGGGTGTGTCTGATGAGGTCATCAAGAAGATGTGACTGCTGGTTGACCCACAAGCTGGAACCAGGCAATCAAGAGGCTTCACACCCACTCTCCTGTTCTTGGGATATACATTCCATCCACCATTCCCATAGCTGGAGCCATTTCAAAGATGAGCCCTAGGAGAACAATGTGTTGTTGCAATTTGGGTGGATATGTGACTGAACCCTGTTAAGGCTTCTATATAAGCTTTCAAGATTCCTGGAGATAAGTGTGGAGATCTACTTGTTTCCCAGCCACTCAAGACAAGCCTCACAGGTAAGGTCCCTTGCTTCTTAGACCTGCTATCTACCAATCTGAGGTGGTCTGCTTCTTTCTTAAATTTCTTCTTGCCCTCCATGTACAGAGCCAGTTTCAAATTTCACCTGGGAAGCTTCAGAGGTTTTGAACCAACATATGCTCTAAAAATCATGTCTTTCTTTGATGTGTAAGATTGTATTAGAATAGTGTCTGGTATATATTAGGTGTTCAGTGCATGCTCACTTAATTTTCTATGCGTGAGTAAAATTATTCTAGCACATTATTTGGCCTATACTACGTGCTCCATGCAGGCTGGTTTCCTTCCTCTATGTGTGGGTATATTCTACTTGAGTAGTATTGATTATAAACTAGAATACATTCTAATGAATGCATCCTTTCTTCTCCCTATGAGTGAGAGAAGTACTATACTAGATTAGTGTCTGGCATATACTTGGAGTTCAGTGCTTGGCTTAATCTAGGTGTGAAATGTATGAGTGCATTAGTAATTCTACGTAAGAGTAAGATTGTACTAAAAAACTGCCTGGCATACACAGGCATTTAAAGAATGCATGCTCTCTTTTTCCTAATTGTGGTTTATGTTGTATTAAAACAGTGTGTTGCAATACCAGGTACTCCTTGCATGCCTGTTTTCTTCTCCTACGAATGAGTAAATTATACTAGAATAGTATCTGAGAAATATTGGGCACTTAGTAATATGGTATCATTTCATTGGTTTGTGAGTAATGTTATGCTTTTTTTTAGAACAGTGCCTGGCAAATACTTGGCACTAAATACATATTCATTTTCTTTCCCAATGTGAAAGTTAACATTAATTCAAGTTGTACCTGGTGTATATCAGGCACTCACTGCAAGCATGTTACTTACCTCTATGTGTGAATAAAGTTGTGCCACAATAGACCCTTGAACATTCTGGTGACTCAGTGCATGACTGTTTCCTTCCCACTGTGTGTGATGCTGTGAGAATAACACCTGGCATATACAAAGTGCTCAATGCATGCTTGGTTGTTCACCCTTTATGTGAGAAATGTACTAAAAGAATGCCTGGCATACTCTAGTTGCTTTATCATGCTTACTTCCTTCTCATATGTGTAAGGTTGCATGGCATATATTAAATTCACAGTGCATGTTTGTTTCCTCCCCACTATGTGTGACTAAAGTTGTACTAGACTAGAATGCGCTAGACTAGCATATAGCAGGAGTTTAATTCATGCATGTTTCCTTTCCCCTATTATGTGTAAGATTGTACTAGAAGAGTAGGTGACATACTTTAGGCAATCAATGCATTTATGCTTCCTTCCCCCTATATATGAGCAAATTGGTATTGGAAAAGTAGCTGGTATGGATGTTCAATGTCTGTTGGTTCCCTTCCCCCATTAGTGAGTCAGGTTGTCTTAGAATTGTTCCTGACATATACTCAGTGTTCAATTCAATCTTGCTTTATTTCTCTATGGGTAAGTGACATTTTCTAGAATAGAACCTCACATACAGGGCAGCCCGTGTGGCTTGGTGGTTTAGTGCCACCTTCAGCCCAGGGCCTGATCCTGGAGACCCGGGATCAGGTCCCACGTTGAGCTCCCTGCATGGAGCCTGCTTCTCCCTCTGACTGTGTCTCTGTCTCTGTCTCTCTCATGAATAAATAAAATCTTTTAAAAAATATTTTTTAAAAAACCCTCACATACACTAGATACTCAGTGCAAGCTCATTTCTTGCCTTTCTGCTTGAGTATGATTATCCCAGAATAGTACTTGAGATATACTACATACTCTCTCAATTCCTCCCCATTAGTGTAAGTAATGCAGTAGAATAGCAATAGGCATATATTAGAAGCTCAATACATGCATATTTTTCTCTACTTATATGAGAGTCGATTTGAATTACAGAAATAGAATATATATGTATATATGGAACACACTAAATGCTTAATATGCTTAATATATGCTATCTTCTTTACACATATGTGTGAGTGATCATGCACTAGAATATTTTTTTTTGATGCACTAGAATATTGATTGCCTGGCATATACCTGGTGCCCCATGCAAGCTTATTTTTTTCCATAAATATGAACAAAGTTGTATTAGAATCATGCTTCTTAAACATGAAGTATTCTCTGTATCTGCTTTTTCTGTGTTTGAATAAGGTTGTAGTAGATCAGAGCCAGGCTTGAATTAAGGGATCAATTTTTTTAAGAGATATATTTATTTATTTATGATAGACATAGAGAGAGAGAGAGAGAGAGAGAGAGAGGGGGGCGCAGAGATGCAGGAGGAGGGAGAAGCAGGCTCCATGCAGGGAGCCCGACATGGGACTCGATCACGGGACTCCAGGATCGCGCCCTGGGCCAAAGGCAGACGCGCCAAACCGCTGAGCCACCCAGGAATCCCCTAAGGGATCAATTAATGGTAGTTTTTTTCTCCTCGTGTGTAAAGTTTTATTGAAATAGCACTTGGAATTACTGGGAATTTAGTGCGTAATTCCTTTTCTCTCCTATGTGTTAGTAATGTTGTAGAAGAGTACTAAGCAATACTCTGTGCTCCAAGACTACTTGATTCCTTCCCTTAAGTGTAGGCAAGGACATAGCAAAAATCATCCAGCGTATACTAGGTATCCCATGCATGTTCCTTTTCTTATCCAGCATGAGAGTCATGTTGCACTAGCATACTTAATGTGACATACTTAATGAATACTTGCTGCCTTTACTCATGTGTGAGTAACGTTTTTACTAGAATATTATCTGGTATGTACAAGGTACTTCATGCACGTTTATTTCATTCCACTAATGCTAGAATAACATTTTACTAGAATAATTCCGGGCACACAATAGTCAGTTGATGCATATGTCCTTCCTTTTTCCCAATGTGTGTGTAATGTTGTGCTAAAATGGTGCCTGGCATATAATTTGCACATAATGTAGGCTCATAGTATTTCCCAATGTGAGAGTAATGATGTATTAGAATACTGTCCAGCATATAATAGACACTAATTGCATAAATGTTTGCCTCCCCATATGTATGAGTAATGTTGTAATTAAAAAGTACCTTGCATATGCTGCTGGCTCAATGCATGTTTTGTTCTTTCACATGATGTGCAAGTAATATTTTACTGCAATAATACCTGACACATATTAAGTGTTCAATGCCTCTTTGTTTTTCTCTTTCTGGGGGGGAATGTAGCACGAGAATTGTACCTGGCACAAACTAGTTGCTCACTTATACTTGGTTTCTGTCGCCCGTGTGTGAATAATGTCCTATTAGAGTAGTGCTGTCATACACTGGTTGCTCTACATCCTTGTTTCCTTTGCTTATGTGTGTGCAATGTTGTATATAATAAGATCTGGCATTTACTAGGTGCCTATTGCATGCTCATTTCATTCGGCTACATATGATTAAGTTCATAATTAATAGCACCTTGCACATACTAGGACTCAGTGCATGCTTACTTAATTCCAGTATGTGTGGACCAAGCTATTCTTGAATAATTCCCGGCCTATACTAGGTAAAACTATGCAAGCTTGTTTTCTTTTCCTATCTGTGAATAATATAGTACTAGATATTCCCTGTATGATTTTATGTGATCAACTTATGTTTTATTCCTTCATTCTTGTGTGGATAATGTTAGAATAGAACCTAGCATAGACTAGGAACACACTCAATACATTTTGTCTTCCTCCTATATATGACTTATATTATAGTAGAACAGTATCTGACTTATACAAGAGGATGAAATGCATGATTGCATCACTCCTACTATATGTGAGTGATACGGTACCAGAATATATTTCAGGTACTATGCTAGTACAACCTTACTGTCATATTGGGAAAGGAATAAGTATATGTAAGTAATATACTAGAATAGTATCTGTCATATATTCAGTACGCTGTGTGGCTTTGTTTCCTCCCACTATGTGTGAGGTTATAATATAAAAGGTTATAATAGAAAAGTACTTGGTGTATAGTAGGCATGGATGTACCTTGCTCCCTGCCCCTCTGTGTGAATTTGGTAAAATGCCTGACATATACTCAGAGCATTCTTTCCTCTTCTTTGTGAGTAAAGTTGTGATAAAATAGTTCCTGGCCTTTTCTAGATGCTTGCTGTATTCTTGTTTACTTCTCTTATGTTTGAGTAATGTATTAGATTAGTATTTGCCAATATTAGGTGTTTGAGGAATGCTCCTTTCCTTTTTCTATGTGCCAGGTAGATTGTTCTAGAATAGGGCCTGACAAATATTAGGCATTCAATATACAGTTTATTCTTCCACTAATTTATGAGTGATTTTGTATGAGAATATTTTTCTGGCATGCCTTCAGCAGTTAATACATACTTAATGTACTTGCTAGTATAGAACTAAGTATTTAATAGATGCAAACTTACCTTTTCCTATGTGTAATACTTTACTAATATGTTGCTTGATTTATACCTGCAGCTCTGTAAATGTTTATTTTATTATTTTTTTAATTTTTGCCCTTTATTAGAGTATTATCTGACAAGATTAGTAGCTGGCATGTATTAGGCAATTTATGTTTACTCTTTCTTTTCCCAGCGTGTGAATTACATTGTACTAGTGTCCAACATATACAATATGCTCCATTTATGACTAATTCTTTCCCCTATATGTGAGCTAATTTGCACCAGGATACTATATGCCTTATCAAAGGTACATATGGATGATTGCTTCTTTTACCCTATTGTGAGTAATGTTGTATCTGGTATATTTGAGGCACTCCATGAAATACTGTTTCCTGCCCTGTATGTAGTGCTGTATCAGAATAATGCTTGACACATTTTTGGTGCTCAATGCATTCTTGTGTTCTTTGTCCCAAGTAAGAGTAAAGTGGTGCTAAATTACTGGCTGGCAATAACAAGGCACTTAATGCATGCTTGCTACTTTCCCTCTAATAGTAGGCAATGTTGTATTAGTGCTCTACTGGTTGTACCAAGTGTACCGGGAATGCTCATTTCTTTCTCCTTTGAGTAAGGCTGTATGAGAATAGCCCCTTGCGTATATTAGTGACTTGTTTCCTTCTCCTATATGTGAACATTATTGTACTAGAATGATTGTCTACATTTAGTAGACGATAATGCTTATTTCTTCCATCTATGGTGTGACAAACATTGTATTAGACCAGTGCCTGGCACATAAAAGATACTTAATATTTTTTTCTTTCTATTATATGTAAGTAATATATTACTAGAATAAGACTTGGCATATAGTAGGCATTTAATGCATGCTAATTTCTTTCTCCCGGTGTGCAAGCTATGTTTTACTAGAACACCACCTGGCATATATTAGGTGCTTCATGTATCTGTGTTTCCTGCCCCCTATTTATAAATTTATATTAAAATAGGGACTTGTGTACACTAAGCACTTAACACATTGTTTTTCCTCCCCATATTATATAAGAAATGATGAATTATGATAGTGCTTGATGTGAACTTGTTACAAAATGCATGCTTCTTTTTTTCCCTTGTATGAGGATAATACTCTCCTGGAATAGTACCTGGCACATATTTGGCATTCTTTTGTGCTCTTTTCTTTCTCCAATATATGAGTTATACTGTGTTAAAATAGTACGGGGGCATTTACTATGTGATCCTTGTATGTTCATCCCCTTTGTCTACATGTGAGTAAAGGCATACTGGAATTGTGTCTGGCACACACAGGTGCTTCATGCATGCAGGTTTTCTTTCTCTATAGGGAAATAAGATTGTACTAAAAAGCACCTGCCATGTACGGGATGATGCATTCATACTTGTTTCCTTTCCTTCCTCTAGTGTGAGTAATACTGCACTGGAATCATGCTTCACATATTCTAGGTGCTCAAAGTAATCCTGTTTTCTTCCTCTGAATTATGTGTAATGTTGTACTAGAACAGGGTTTGGCCTATCCTAAGCTTTTAATTTATGCTCATTTCCTTCCCTTATGTATAAGTTTATCATAGAATAGTATCTGACATATAGTAGGCAATTCATGCAGATTAAATCTTTCTTCCCATGTGCAAGTTATGTTATGTTAAAATAATCCCTGATATGTACTAGATGCTTTATGTAGACCCCTTCTTTCCTCCTTGATTGGGAGTAATGGATTAGACTAGTCCTTGGTATCTCCTAAGTGCTCAGTTCATACTTGTTTCTGTCTCTGTATGTTTCTAATGTTTTAATAGAACAGTAACTGGCAAGTATTGGGTGCTCCATGCACATCATTTATTTATTTATTATTATTTTTTTGCACATCATTTATTTTGCTCTGCATGTGGGTAATGTATTAGACTAGGGCCTGTCATATACTAGATTCATTCAAGCATGCTCATTTCCTTCCTTATGTTTAAATAAGGCGATATTAGAGAACACTTGGCATATACTAGGCAATTAAAGCATGCTTGCTTCCTTACTTCTGAGTAATGCTGTACTAGAGTAGTGCCTGGAGTATACTAGGAGCTGAATCCATCCTTGCTTGCTTCCCATACGTATAAATGATGTTAAACTAGAATTATGCCTGTAATTAGTGCTTCATGCATGCTTGTTGCCTCTATGTGTAAAATCTTCACCAGAACAGAAAGTAGTGTACACTATGTGCTCCATGCATGCTCATTTTCTTCCCAAAATTCCATGTAATTTTGTATCTAGAATTTATTAGGTATTTAATGCATGCTCATATATTTCCATGTATGTGAAGAAAACATACTAGAGATTAGTCTGAAACTTACTTCCTTTCCCCTTAAGTGAGTAATATTGTATTGGAATAGGGCCTGGCCAACCTAGGTGATTCAAGCATGCTAGTGTCCTTGTGTAACATATTTGCAAGTGTTACTAACTTACTGATTTATATTGAAACATTATGCTTGGTAGTATTTGGTGTGTGTGGTACTGTAGTTAGTTCTGTGTATGTGAGGCATGGTGTTCAGTGCTATGTGGTGTACGGATTCTTGGTTTAGTGATATTTGTGAGATAGGAGGTTTAGTTGTTTATAGTATGTTATATTGTATTTAATATTGTGTATATAACACACTGTTTTAATAGTGACTCTGTAAGGCACTGTGTTTAGTGGTGTGTGATGCAGGTGACTATGTGTTTCATACTGCAAATGAGTCATTGTGTTTTGTTGAGTAGTTGTGAATTGTAGCTGTGAGACTCTATATAATGATGTGTGATAATGTTTTTCAGTGATGTATGCGAGCTGTTGTGTTAATAATGTGTATGTGACACAGCAGTTAATGATATTTAGTTGTGTGCTAATCTTTTTAGTGATGATTTTGAGTCACTGTGTTTAGAAAACTCACATACTTAGAAAAGTATGTGAGAAGGACACCTGGGTGGCTCAGGGGTTGAGTGTCTGCCTTTGGCTCAGGGCATGATCCCAGGGTCCTGGGATCAAGTCTCACATCGGGCTCCCTGCAAGGAGCCTGCTTCTCCCTCTGCCTATGTGTCTGACTCTTTCTCTGTGTGTCTCTCATGAATAAATAAACACATCTTTAAAACAAAAGTATGTGAGAGACACTGTTTACTTTTATATGGTATGTGTGCCACTGGTTTTGGTGACGTGTGAGGCACTATATTTATTAACATGTGTGAAATGTAGTTTTATTGATAAGCATGGTGTGAGTAATACTTTAGTTCTGAGAATATATGGTCCTGTTTTTATCATATACAATAATGTGTAAGGCATTGCTTTTGTAATGTGTGAGATGTTAAAATGTTTTTTTTTTTTAAGATTTTATTTATTTATTCATGACAGAGAGAGAGAAACAGAGACAGAAGCAGGCTCCACGCAGGGAGCTCGACACGGGACTCAATCCCGGGTCTCCAGGATCACGCCCTGGGCCGAGGGTGGCGCCAAACCACTGGGCCACCGGGGCTGCCCGAGATGTTAAAACGTTTTAAGTAATATGTCAAGTAGAGTGTGTACATCTGTGTGCATGTGAATCTCTGAGTTTAGTGGTGTGTGATGTGTGTAGATTTTATGAAGACACTGTTTAGAGACAGTGAATTTAGTGGTGTGTTGTGTCTGTGGTAGTGTGTTTAGTGATGTGTGTTTGAGGTATTGTGTTTACTGAGGTTTGTGTGAGGCACTATGCTTATGTATGTGTGAAGCACTCCTCTTAGTTATATGATTGGGGTTTGTGTGTGTGTGTGTGTGTAAGAGAGAGAGAGAGATATGTAGTTAATAATATGCTCATAAGGCTAAATGCACTGTTTCATAAATGTATCACTATAGCCAGTAACATAGACATGTCATTATTGAATATTAAATACAGTGTTTCAACCTATTTCAACATATATCGTGAAACAAAGTACAGTTCATCACCCTTAAACTGCAGGCGTTTGAATTACTTGGTCACTTAGATTTTTTCCAATAAATACAGTAAAGTACTATACATGTATTTTCTCTTCCTATGATTCTTTTGATAACATTTTATTTTCTCTAGCTTACTTTACTATAAGAATATACTATATAATAAATATACACAATATGTGTTAATCTACTGTTTATGTTATAGTAAGGCCTCTGGTCAACTGCAGGATATTAGTAATTAAGTTTTGGGGGAGTCAAAGTTTATATGTAGATTTTTTGGCCACATAGGGGTTGGCATCTGTTGTTCAGGGTCAGCTGTATTACACACATATACTTCCAAACACAGTGTTAAACAATTCCTCAATATATATCACCAGTAAAGAAGCATATACATAATGTTTTGCTAAACAGAGTTGTTCACACATATGTCGTCATATGCAGTAACATGCACACATATATAGGACTATGAAACAGAATTTTAATATGTATCACTAAAAGAGGTATAAGTACCATGCAGTGCTAAATTAAATGATGCATGCATCTATCTCTGTACAGGTAACTCATACATGCAACACTATTAAACAGTTTATACATACGTACATCAGTAAAAAAGTAGTACATTAACCACATACTACTAAACAATATTTCACACATATATCACTAAACACCACACACAAGTAAACACAGCATCACACATAAATATCATTAAATGCTATACCATACATACCCTATGCCACTAACCACAGTATTCAATCATAGATCACTAAATATAGTGGTGTACATATCAGGCATCACCAAACACAAGCTTCTGACAAATAACATAAACACAGTAGCACACACACCAAGCAGAACATTGAAATTCAGTGCCTCACACAAATATCACTAAATGGAGTAGTGACACACCAGACTCCAACAAATATGGTCTCACATATATATCATAAACATAAGCAGCACTCCACATACGAAATACTAAGCAGTGTCTCACAGGTACCACCAAACATAGTGGAACACTGCTCCTGGCATTTCCAACATGGTGCCCCACACATCTTCATTAATTATACTAGCACACACGCAGCACTGAACTCAAGGTCATACATGTACTACTAAGCAGGGGAGCACAGCTATCACACACTGTTAAACACAGTGTCTCACAATGTCACACAATATTATTAAACAAAGGAACACTCCACCTGGCATTACTAAAAACAGTCACACACATATTCCTAAACAAAGTAGCCAGTTCACCAGGCACCATCAAACAGAGTATCTCACACATATGTTACTGATCAAAGTAGAAAGGAGGCACATTCTAATCAGAGCTTCTCACAAATACATCATTAATCAGGAGTACACAACCACATTTGCTAAACACTGTCTTATGCTAATACAGAGAGTACCAAATTACCATATAACTCTACACAAATCAACTCATACAATATAAAAAATACCCATATTCCCTCAAACACATGTCACTAAATACATAATCATGTACATATATCACAAACCTTGTAGCCTGGTGCCTCATATATACATTACTAAATAAAAATTCCTACTACACAGCCACTAAATGTACTACCACACTCTACATAACACAAACCAAGTATTTCACACACAAAATACCTGAACACAGTCTCACATACCTCACACAATTAAACACAATGTAACATACATATATTCCTAAATACAGTAAGAAAAAGCACCATAGACCACGAATACAATGCCTCACTCCTTGATCAGTAAATACAGGGGCACGCATACCAGGCACCACCAAACAATGTGTTTTATACAAATATCACTAAACACATTGAAATACCTACATTTTACCTGGAAACTGTCTCATGCATATTTCACTAAGCATAATAGTAAACATGCTAGGGACTGCTAAGCACAATCTCTCATAATGCTAAACAGAATAGCACATACACAAGCAGCATGGAACATGGTGTGTCATACGTGCGTCGTAGAACGTATTACCACACACAGCACTAAACCCAAGTCTCACCCATGATTCACTACCTAGAGTAGCAGAAGCAAGAATCATCACAAAGCACAGTATCTCAAACAGTATTACTAACACAGTAGCAAACACACCTGGAATCCTTGAAGAGTGTCTCTCACATATATCATTAAACAAAGCAACAGGCATACCAGGCACTAATAAACGCATTAGCTCACACATATCACTGAACACAGTAGCAAACACCAGTCATATATGCACAGTATTTTGCTTCTATGTAGTCAAACATAGTAGCCCATACACCATGCACTGCTACACACAGTCTCACACATCTACCACTGAAACAGTAGTACATATCAAGCACAGTGGCTCAGAAATATATCACTAAACAAAGTATTACCAAAAATAGGCACTCTATATGTTTTGCACAAATATATCACTAAACACAGCAGCATGCACACCAATAAACACAATTCCCCACACATATATAACTAAACACAGTAGCAGACAATTCTCTAAAAGTATACCACCCACACCAGGCATCACTGAAGAGACTGTCTCACACATATGTATGGTGACACATATACCACTATCACAGCAGCACATCTACCACTGAGTCCAAGGGTTCAGACATGTCATCAAACAGATTAGCACGAGCTCAGTGCAACACTAATCACAGTGTCTCACATATTATTAAATATGGTGCCACACACACTTGTATCTTTTAACTCAACACTCCCCCCTCTTCTGTCACTGACCAAAGTAGCAGATACACTAGGTATAACTAAACACAGCATTTCACTCATATATCACTAAAATGCGTAGCAATTAGGTAGCCTAAATATCACTAAACAGAGTACAGTGTTTGCCCACACTCCTGCCCCATATCTGTAGTTTCTCTTTCCATGGTTTCAGTTAATTGCATCAATTGCAGTCCAAAAGAGATGATTCTCCTTCTGACTTATGGTCAGAAAGTCAATAGTAGCCTGACACTATGCCTACATCATCCATCTCACCTCATCCATCACACAGGTATTTTATTATCTCATGTCATCATCATAAGAAGAGTGAGTACAGTATAATAACATGTTTTGAGAGGGACTGCATTCACTATACTTTTATTACATTATAGTATTATAATTCTATTTTATTAATAATTATTTTTGTCAATCTCTTACTATGCTTAATTTATATATTAAACTTTATCATAAGTATGTGTGATTAGGAAAAAAACATAGCATACATAAAAGTTCAGTAGTATCGACAGATTCAGACATCCACTAGAGTCTCAGAACATTCCTCTGTGGATAAAGGTAGGCTATGACTACTATACACACAACACACAGGCACTTCAAAATACAGTGTTTCAGACATTTGTCAGTAACAATTTTGGATACACTAGCCACAACCAACATAGTATCTCTAAACACAGGACCAAAAAACACGAGCCAATAAAGAGAATATCACGCACATATGCCACTTATCACAGTAGCCTGTAAACAACTAAATGGAATGTCTTATAAGAAATTAATGTAGCACATCTACCTGGCCTCACTAAACACAACTTCATGGATCATCCAACAAAGCAGAAACACACCATGGACCTATAAAAAGTGACTCTCACATAGATATTTACATGGAGTAGCACACACATACATAGACTTTCACACACATACCACTAAATACAATCAGAAGATGGGTAGACCAATAGGGACTTCTGCTGGTCCCAACATTTTAAGGCTCCAAATATACCTGCACTATTTACTTTAGCTTGGAAGAATACAAAAGTTGCAAAGATATGGCAATAAGAAATCTGACTTTGAATTGCCAAGGGTGATGGTCCAGCAAATTAATCAGAATTAGGACTGATGAAGGTGCCAGGGTCCCTTAGCCTGATGCTTGCATGGAAACTCAAGGTCACATATGCATATATGAATAAAATGGCAGTGGGTAGAAAAAAAACTTGTCTGGGTTCCTTGCCATGGGAGCCCAATGCACTGTGATTCCAAAACTGGCTGGTGAAGTTCTAACAGGGACTATAGTTCCATTGGAAGGATATGGAGATGAAATGGTCGGCGAGATTAAAGTGAAAATTTTTTTAAATTTTAAATTTAATTCTAGTATAGTTAACATACCACGTAAATTAGTTTCGGGTGTACAATATAGTGACTCAACAATTCTGTACATTACCTGGTGCTCATCACAACACGTGACCTCCTTAATCCTCATCACCTTTTCTACCCATCCCTCCACTGACCCCCCCCCTCCGATAACCATCAGTTTGCTCCCTATAGTTTAGTGTCTGTTTTTGGCTTGTGTCTCTTTCTCCTTTTGCTTTTTGTTCCTTAAGTTCCACATATGAGTGGAATCATATGGTATTTGTCTCTCTCTAACTGACTTATTTTGCTTAGCATATACTCTCTAGCTCCATCCATATCTTTACAAATGGCAAGATTTCATTCTTTTTGATGGCTGAATAATATTCCATCACACACACACATACACACACACACACACACACACACACACACCCTATATCTTCTTTAACCATTCATCCATTGATGGACACTTAGGTAGTTTCCATAATTTGGGTATTGTAAGTAATGCTGCTATAAACATAGGGGTGCATGTGTGTCTTTGAATTTGTGCTTTCCTATTTTGGGGGTAAATACTCATTTGTGTGATGATGGGGTCATAGGGTAGTTCTATTTTTAACTTTTTGAGGAACGTCCATATTGTATTTCACAGTGGCTGCACCAGTTTGCATTTCCACCAACAGTACAAAAGGGAACTGGAGGGTATTATGCTGAGTGAAATAAGTCAATCGGAGAAAGACAAACGTTATATGGTCTCATTCATTTGGGGAATATAAAAAATAGTGAAAGGGAATAAAGGGGAAAGGAGAAAAAAATAAGTGGGAAATATCAGAAAGGGAGACAGAACATGAAAGACTCCTAACTCTGGGAAACGAACTAGGGGTGGTGAAAGGGGAGGTAGGTGGGGGGTGGGGGTGACTGGGTGGCGGGCACTGAGGTGGGCACTTGATGGGATGAGCACTGGGTGTTATTCTGTATGTTGACAAATTGAACACCAATAAAAATAAATTTATTTAAAAAACAAAAATAAGCAAAAGGTTCCTTTTTTGAAAATTTGGAGGAAAATTGTAATGTTTGAACACCTTTATATAAAGTTGTATCTTTTGTATCTTCACACATTATTGGGATGGATTTTTTTGTCTAATTGTAGAATACTTCCTCTACCTGGAATTGCAGAACAGAATGGATGTAAGTTCACCCTCCAGCAAGTACTAATAAGACATGTTAAATAGAAAGCTTTAGAAGTGTTGGAGCTCCACACCACCTATACAGGTTGTTATTTAGAAATGGTATACAATAACTGGTGGAGAAAAGAGAAATTACCATCGTTATCAGTGACACGTTAGAAGCTGGAATGCTGGTGTCAACAGACTCACTGAACAATAGCTTAGTGTGGCTGATGAAAAAGGCAGATGGCACATGGAGACTAAGAATAGACTATTAAGGACCTAATAAAATAGCTCCACTTACGGCATTAGGAATCTCAGATATGAGTTGAACAGTGCAAAATAAAACAGAACTAAAAATACTCAAGGAGACTGGTACCCAGTGGCTGACCTTGCAAACACTTTTTTCCCAATACCAATCTCTGAAAAAGTCAACGATAGTGGGAAGGATCCTAAGTTACTTTTACTGTATTATCATAGAGTTATTTGAATTTGCCAGCTTACTGTCACTTGGTTGGAAGGGATTTGGACTTGATGTGGGTCCCCAATGTAATAAGACATTATATTCATGATATTATGACAGTATCAGAAACTAAAACGTAAGCCAGAATTGACTTACATACAATGATGACACCTGATCACTGGAGGCTGATAAATAAAGCTGGCAAAGATCCAAGGGTACACCCAAACAGTGAAATTCTTCAGAACAAACTGAGAAGGGGCCACCTGTGACATTCCCCAAAAAAATCAGTTAAAAAATAAACTGCTTTCATCACCTAAATTAGTAACTGAGCAAGAAGCACTGCACCTGGTCAGGTTGTTTTGAATTTTGGAAGAGGCACATTCTACCTCTGGGAATATTGGTAACATCTAGTGATCGAAATACCTCAAAGAAGGCCACCCATATTTACTGTGAGCCTGAACAACGGCAGATTATGTCTGAGTTACAAGAGGTGGTAACTCAAGCAAAGCTTTTGGGTCCTTGATGCACATTCAGATGTAAGTTTTGTCGTATCTATAGCTCATACTTATGCAAATGGGAGTGGACTGAAATGGATGGTGTTTTCTTTGCAATGATAGGAAAACTGAACAATAACAAGAGCCCTGAATAATGCCTTTATTTTGGTAATGTGTTACTAGAATAGTGGTGGGCATATATGTGCACGAGCAATGTTGTCTGAACTAGTTTCTGGTAATAACAGGTAGTCAGAGTATGCTCATTTCTTTCGGACTAGTGTAATAAAAATAGCCAATCAAGTATGGTTGGTATGTGCTCATTCCACTCCTACCTATGATTAATGCTATAAATCTAGAATAATACCTGCCATATATTAGATGCTCAATTTGTGATTTTCATTCATTCTGCATGCGAGTAAAGTCATATTAGAATTCTTACTGGCATTTACAAAGTGGGACATGCAGGCTTATTTAATATCATGTATGTATGAGTGATATTGATTCTGATTTCTGTGTCCTCTAGAAGTGTTGACAAAGGTATAATTTATTACTAAAATATATGTGTAAATTTAAGACACCTAGAGAAACATCATATCATCAAACAGATGTCTAATGAAATGTGATAGAGAATGAGCTTTGCTAGAACTTTGAAGGTTGGATAGAATTTACTGTGGTAAAGATAATGATGGATCATCCAGGTAGAGAACCATGAACCAATAAAACAATTGAATTGGAATATGAAAAGGGCTGCTGGGATTTGAGTGTGGAGCTTATTGTGAGCCTAGGCTCTGCTACAGTGTAATACTGAAGACGTCATGTTAGCTCACTGGTTCTCATACTCTAATTACTCTATAACCTAAATGACTCAGGATGTCTCCAGCTTATGGATAGAAATAAAGTCACATAAGCACACATAATTCCTGTAGTTGCTAATTGTTCTTTTGCCTTGCTGGCTCACACAGAATCCCTCCTAATGAAAAGGAATCTACACAGTAAATTCATGGGAAACTTCTTTTTTTTTTTCTTTTTTTCTAGGAGCTAGTCTATATCTGCTGAGGGATGTCTCATACCAGGTCATCTATTTCATCCCTGCTGCATCTGCTCATCATATGGTTCTTCCAGGGGAACACTGTACCCTAAACTCAACCTTTAAAGGCCCACATGTGACTCAAAATTGATTCTTCACAGAAATGATGATCTTGAGTATTAGGCTTTTCTCTTCCCTTAGGCACTATCTCAAACTCTGTTTTCTAATATGGCCTTGGATGTTAAAGGGCAAAGACACATATGGTAGAATCAAAGAATAATTGAACTGCAAACATTTTTTTTATTTTTGAACTGCAGACATTTTAATTGGCCAACAGAAAAACTACACTGTGATGATAAGATCCCTGACTGGAATGAGCCTGATGATCATTCAAAATGTAGCAAATACATAGCAGGCTTCACAGCAAATAAGGCAGAAAACAGAAATTCAATAAAATATGTCATCTTCACTATCCTTGCCCTTATGGATACTTTGATCAGTGGAGGTGATAGATATTTTAATAAATTATCACAATTCAGAATATAATCTTTTTTGGAGATAATACAGAAATGGGTTTTATTGGAAATGTTTCAGTTTGAGTATTAGGAAGAGCTAAAGAATAATAAGCCAAGAGGTATATTAGCACACACGTTACACTTTCACTGCTAAATCACTGCTTTACTTCCATGACTAGGATATGTTAATATTCTACATATATTTGTGTGAATGAATGCTGCCAAGGTGACAAAAAAGCCAGTTAAAAATTATGGAGGTGTGGAGAGCAAATTTTTAAGAAGTTATGTACTGTATGTACTGTCTTTCATCTTTGATCGCTCATCAGTAAAATATGAATGTTGTATCTCCCTTTATGGAGTGTTGTGGTGATAAAATTATACATTCAAAGCACTTAGCATCCTGTTAGTTCTTAAGGAGGAAACTCTAAATCAGAAGAAGAGAAATAAGCTGAGCAGGATAAGGGGACACTTTGTCAAGATGGGGTGTCCCTGGGTTTTGAGTCACAACATCCTATCTCTCACTAAGGGACTCCAGGCCAATTTGGAAACCTGGTGAAAACCAACAGTGTCACTGAGTATTTTTCCCAGCACAGTGAGAATCTGTCCCCTAGGAGAGAGTAGCTGACGTGATGCTCCAGCTGAAATTGCCTGAAGATATGAGTATAGAACAGTTGAGTTTGGGGATTATCTTCTGAGCTTGAAAAGGCTTAGCAAATATCTCTGTGTAAAATTCTAAGAGGACCATTTTCGTTTTCATTAAATGTTATAGATTCTTAGCTAAGGTACTGAGCTTTGGAATTAATAGATCAGCTTGGCTGTGTCCAGGCTATGCTTCTGTGTAAAAAAAGAAATGCTGACAATAATTTTTTTTCTGGTATCACCTTAAGGAAAGGTAGATGCTGTGTGAAGACAAAATGAACAGAAAGAAAGGAGAAAAAGAAAATGGACATTCCTAGGTCAGAGAAGCCACTTTCCTCAATGTTATGAAACCATTAGTCTGAAAGAAGTGGGTGTTTCTCTTCTAAGAAAACCCTGATGTAGAAAAGAGGATAATGTTTTTGTTTTTGGATTAAATACAAGTAGTATTGGTTGCTTATGCTTATGTGAAAAGGTGATTTGCTCTGCAAATATGAATAAGTGTTCAGTCAAAACCTGAGATTTTTTGTTTTTTTTTTTTTGGCTAAGTAACATTTTAATCTCTTTATGCAATAAGTGGAATATAAATAAAGTAGAAGAATGACCCAGGACCACTAAAGTATACATGGATATATAACTTATATAGCATATATCTTGCAGGTTAATTTGATCATGAGCCTTTGAAGAGTATGCATTGAATTTTTGGCTGTTTTAGAGTTGTTTTTAATGAAAATTAGATCATACTGAATATTTGTTCTGAATATTGCATTTTTTCCACTCAGCAGTGTGCCTTGAACAATTTCTATGTCTATACATATAGATCAACCCTTTTCTGACAGTTCTATGATACTGTATGACCTGAACCAACCATAATTTAACACTTTTTATTATTGACTATTAGACTATTTTCAATTGTTCCATATTACAAACAATGCTACCATGAATACATTTATACAAATACCCTGACACTCTTGGTAGAGTATATTCATAGATTTCTAGAAGTGTGATTTCTCAAAGGATATGGGCATTCAGTTTGATTTTTATTTTATTTTGGTTTTGATTTGGAGCAATCCCACACTTACAGAATAACTGAATTTGTTATACAAATAAGTATATTTTCTTATATGGCCATGGTATAGTGATCAAAATCACAAAGTTAACATTGATTTATCACTAATATCTATTCCTTAGGCCTCATTCAAATTTCTGTAAGTGTTCCAGTAATGTAATATTTAGCAAAGGATCCATTTCAGAGCCAGACATTGTATTGAATTGTCATGTCTCTTTATTCTTATTCATTTTGGAAAAGTTTCTGTTTTTCTTGACTTTCAAGACCTTGGCACTTTTGAAGAGTATGGAACAATTACATACAATGGTAGTTATGTGAGGTGATGATATGTCAGTCTGATTGTGGTAACCACTATACAAGGTATATTTATATCAAAGTACCACAATGTACACCTTAAGTATATACAATTTTTAAAAAGATTTTATTTATTTATTTGAGAGAGAGAGAGTTAGCAAGAGGGAGCATGAGCAGGGAGAAGAGGGAGAAGCAGGCTCCCCTCTGAGCACAGAGCCCTTAGTGGGCCTCAATCCCAGGACCCTGAGATCATGACCTGAGCCAAAGGCTGATGCTTAACTGACCGAGGTGCCCAGGTGCCTCTACAATTTTTATTTGTCAGTCATACCTTTATAAAGTTGGGGGAAAATCTGATTCCTAAATTTAAAAAAATAATAATAAAAATAGGGACAGCTGGGTGGCTCAATTTGTTGAGTGTCTGCCTTTGGCTCAGGTCATGATCTCAGCATCTTGGGATCAAGCCTACTAGGCTCCCTACTCAGTAGAGAGTCTCTTTCTTCTTTTCCCTCTGCCCCTCCTCCTGCTTGTGCTCTCTCTCTCTCTCAAATAAATAAATAAAATGTTTTAAAAAAAGAAAACCTAACCCAAAGTCTTCTGTTTAATAAAAAATAAAAGTGAAATAATAAAATGTTTCTGTCTCTTTCCAACAACAAGAGCAACACCACTGAAAAGATGCAGTGAAGGACTCACAACAATTATAGATAACTGCTATTTTAATAATAAATAGAAGAAAACAAATTAGAGCAGGGAAGTCTCCATCAGGAGCTATGATATGTCTCCAGCATACCAACTTCATGGAATTCAAACTAGTCGAGTAAGACCATAATGACTTCATTTTATGGAACTTCACAGTCATTGTAAAACATTCAAAACTAAGAAAGTAGTTTAGTGTCAAGCATGTACTGAACTGAGAAGCTTTCATTCTTTCTGAGTGCAACCATGAAAAAGAACATCGCATTCAATTGTACTCTTGACCACGTTTGGAGTCTAAGTAATTTTTATTTAACTCTAATTCCCTTACTTGACCCAACATAAGAGTGGTAGGGTCTCAGATCTTGCCCATAGACTTAAATTTTACAAATGGAACTAACCCTCTGGTGAAGGCATTAATTTATCAAAAATCTTATCATTTCAATTATAGATTTTTTGGATGCTTTTGCATAATTACTTTGCATCTTCAGCCCAAAAAGAGCCTTACACATTTTTCTCTTGTCTCTTGTCTGGAAAAGAAATAGATATTTTGAAAGTCCCAAGTCATTATTCCAGTCTTCAAAACTGCCAAGGGCACTAAAAAGTACATCTTATATTTATATATGCATTTTCCTTCAATTTAGCTTGACATCATGCAATCATTCATTGGATTTAATATTTATTGAGCACCTATTATGTTCCAGGCAATGATCCAAGTGTCATGGAAAGACGAATTATGCAGGTATATAATGCATCATGTATATATCAGATGTCATGGGAATTAATGAATTAAATCAGGTATGGACCCTGCCCTCCAGGAAATTAAAAGAAACCAAAGACAGTAAAACATATACACAGATGATTTTAATGGAAGGCAGAGGACTATGATAAGGATCATGAAGACATAGGGTAAAAGACTAAGAAAAGTCAGGGGAGGTGAGATAGAATTTGTGGATGGAGAGCTGGGATGGGATGAGGTGTGGAGAATGGAAAACAGGAAACCTTCATGGAGGAGGAAGATCTGAATGATATCTGTACCATGTTGAGAATTTTGTAGGCTTATTTCAAATATCCACAGCCTTCCTAAATATTACAAGAATTAAGCATATGTGGTATAGGTAGCTTTATATTTGGAACAACAGAACAAAAAGGAAAGGTAGAGAGGTGGTAACCTACTTTTTTTTTTTTATCACATTGGCTCTATTCTAGGCCTTCCTTGTCTACTTAATATTTATCACTAGCATTTTGAAGAATGTGTAGAACTTTGGAGACAGTACATATTTAAGGAATTAAAGACAAAACTTTGGACATAAGAATCTTATGATTTAGGCATCTTTTCTCATAATGGATGACTTAAAATCGTAGCAAAAAGACAGAGATCACAGGAACAAATGACATATACAGAATACAGTATTTTTCTTTCAATTGTTTGTTTTTCACTCATTCTTGGTCTACTTATTATTAATTTATAAACCAGAACATTGGGATAATCTTTTTACTTTTCTTCAAAGAACTGTGAAAATGCATCTACACCAAATGTTAATTCTCTTTGTATCTCTTCCCCCATTAGTAACTGCAAGGAGGTGGGATCTAATCACTTCCATGTTTCTGCAGTTTTTATATAAGCCAGCCTGACTTTGGTGACACTCATGTGTTGATCTTATATCAGAATTCCTACAAAGCAGTGTTGAGTATTTCAGTGTAACTTGGTTTTTATATCTTAAACAAATAGTAAGTAAATAAATGAGGCAAAAATGACAAATAAGAGGGTCAAGATTGATCACTGCTTATAGAAAGTCTAATTGTCTGGACTAAAAGCTATACTTTGTATTAAATATTAGTATAAAGGTTGAGTTCTTTTTTTCCCCCCTCAACATTTGTCCCATGGAATTGTATTAATCCTGTCAGCAGCTTAAACAGCTTATATTTATATTAAGTGTTATATTTAATGATTTTTTAAAATCATTTGATAAAAGTGCTAGATATCATTTGATAGTCTAAAAAAATTAAGTGAGAGAAACAGTAGCCTCCATTTTATAGATAAGGAGTGAGGCTTAGGAAGAATAAAGCCCAGGTTCACAGACCTGGTAAGGGCAGAGCAGAAACATTTTCAAATACATCCCTCTGGCACTGCCTTTTTACATTAGAATTCTACTTTTCATAGAGGAAGAAAAGTCAGTAGGCTAATGATCCAAAATAAGTGAATCTTGTCTAAAAGCCATGTTCATACTCCGGACTTCAGGCAGCTAAGAAAAAGAAATAGGCAGAGAAAGGTGACATAGAGCAGAATGAGTTCATGATCAAAGTCTCTGCTATTTCCTGCTGAGAGTATGAGATTTACTGCTGTCTCCCCAGGGGATAGCCAGATCGTTATTTCATACTTGTGGAAAAGAACTACTGACACCAAGAGATGCTGCTCATTCTGTTCTTAGTTTTCCAGCTTCAACCATAATCACAGGAAAGAAGTGGCCACAGATGAGAATGAGATTACTTTTCACATAAAATTGGATCAAGGAGTCCTGCTTCCTTCTTTGAAGTATTCCTTAAAAAAAAAAATGCATACTTTCCTATTGAGGATCTCACAAATTATTGCTTTTAATGTATCTTGCAACATAAAATGCACTGTGGTTGAACTCCAAACTTGTGTCATGCCTTGGTGAGTATTTTATGAATTGTAAAATTGGAAAGTAAGTTAAGATACAAAAGTGGCTGCTGGCTCCTCCATCTGATAAATCTTATTTGGGATTAGTATGTAATATCCCTTTTAAGACCTCTTTCATTTCTTTTTTATGGAGTTTACCTGGATGCCAATAAAAATGAGGAAATTCTATTCATGTATCTTTGCTTCTTCCTTGTTAACTGTATTACTTAGCTGTGCAAATTTTTTTTTTCTTCTAAATGATCACAGGTTTTCTGAAATGTCACAGTTAAACACAGACTTAACTGTGTTTCTAGTCTTTAGACATTGCACCATGACTGATACTCTGTTGTAAATATACATTTAAAAATAGATGTTAACCAGGGGATGATAAGCTTCTGAAATGGCAGAGTGAAAACCTTGATGAACCCACTTTCCCTCTGAAACAACAAAAATACAAGCAAAACAACTAAAATAAGTCATTTTAGAACTTTGGCAATTCACCAAAGCCACAGAATAAATCAAAAAATTTCTATACAAGACAAAGTCCAGAACTTTGGTGAGAGACAAGGTCTGTGATGCTTGAATTCAAAACTATTCTCATCTCTTTTCACTCCCTCCCCAGTTTAGTAATATAGTAGGCAAAAGCCAGCAGTATTGCAGAAAATAACAAAATTGGATGGCTTTTGGAGCTCCATTAAAAGTACTGTCCCCTGTGCAGAGTCAATATTTTGTCTGAACTTTCAGCTTCCTGGAAAATTTCTATGCTTAGGTAGCCATCTGAATGACTAAGCACTTAGTTCAGTGGGAGGTGGAGAAATCTGATACCAGAGTGATTACAAACAACTCTATTTGTAACAAAGAGGAGATACAAAGTCTAGGAAGAAAAGGGAAAGGGAACCTACTAGACAGGAGAAGAAAAAGCAACCAACAGAAAATGTCCCTGGATGGGGGTGGAGGGGCAGATTTTAGTAGGATTTAGTAGACAAAGATTTTCAATAAACTATTATAAATATATTCAAAGAACGATAGGAAACCATGTATAATGAATTAGAGGAAAGCGTGAAAATGATGCTAGTAAGGGTTATAACTGCCTGGGTATTATGAAAGGCAGTATACATGTATTTTTGTTTGTAATTCCTCCTCAGTCCATTTTAAATTTACAACTACATAACAATAAATACAAAACCGTGTTGATTGGCTTTTAATATATATAGACGTATATCTGTACAAAGGAGGGAGAGGGAGTAGGAGTATTTTAGAGAAGTCTTTGCATATTATTCAAATTAAGTTAGCATTAATCAACTAGATTATTTAAAAATAAGGTGCTAATCATAATTTCCAGAGCAACTGCTGCAAAAAATAACTTAAATATGTGAAACAAACAGGGCAATTAAAAAGATACACTAGAAAATATATATTTAACAAAAGTAGATGACAACAATCAAGGAATCTAGAAAAAAAAGGCACAAGGCATAGGAACAAGAATTAGCAAAAGGACAGATATAAATCCTGCCTTATCAGCAATTGCATTAAATATAAGTGGATTAAACATCTCAATGAAAAAGAGGGATATTGGCAGAATAGATAAATTCTTCACAGAATGCATGCTTGATTCAAAGACACAAATACATCCAAGGAAAAAGATGGAAAAATTTACATGAAAGGGGTAATTAAAAGAGAGCTGCAATACTTCTACTAAAATCAAGCAAAATAGACTCAAAGGCAAAAATCATTACTTGAGATAAAGACATTTTATTTTATGTTAAGAAGGACAATCCATCAGGAAGATATACAATTGAAAACATATATGCTCCTGTAAACAGAGCTCAAAAACACATGAGGCAAAGAAAATGATGTAATTTAAGGGAGAAATAGACACTTCAACAATAATAACTGGAACGTCAATGCCTGACTTTCAATAATGGATGGGATAATTAGGCAGCAGGTTAACAAAGAAATAAAAGGCATGAACAATACTCTAAATTGAGTAGACATGATATTTATAGAACACTACAGCCAATAGCAGGACACACATTCTTCCCAAGCTCTCATAAAACAAAATCTAGGATACACCTTATGTTAGGCCATTGGATAAACTTCAAAAAACTTAAATGGACTGAAATACAAAGTATGTTCTTTGACCACAAAGGAATGAAATTATAAGTCAACAGCAGCAGAAAATTTGAGAAACTCACAAACATGTAGAAAATACACCCTTTCCTAAATAATTATGGATGCAAAGAAGAACTTACAAAGGAAATTAGAAAACACTAGGAAAAGATTAAAACAAAACACAACATGTCAAAATTTATGGTATGTTGCAAAAGCAATATTTAGAGGGAGATTTATAGCTGTAAATGACCACATTAAAGACAAAAGACAAATTCAGTAACCTGAACTCCACCTTAAGAATCTAGAGATATGGGACACCTGGGTAGCTCAGCAGTTGAGCTTCAGCCCAGGGCATGATCCTGGAGTCCCTGAATCAAATCCCACATTCAGCTCCCTGCATAGAGCCTGCTTCTCTCTCTGCCTAAGTCTCTGCCTCTCTCTCTCTGTGTCTCTCATGAATAAATAAAATCTTAAAAAAAAAAAGAAAAGAATCTAGAGATAGAAGAACAAAGTAAACCTAAAGCAAGCAGAAGGAAAGAATAAAGTTTACAGCAGAAATTGAAGAAACAAAGGAGGGGAAAACAGTAGAAAATCAATGACACCAAAAATGATTCTTTGAAAAGATGAATGAAATTGACAAATTTAGCTAGCCTGATCATGAGAAGATGGAGGATTCAAATTACTAAAGTCAGCAATGAAGGAGGGAACATCACCACTGGTCTTATAGAAATAAATAGTATAGAAATATCATCCACTGTATGACAGCAAATTAAATGACTTAGACAAAACAGGCAAATTCCTAGAAAGACAAATAGTAAAAATGTGCACATGCGGCAGGCCTACAGAGAAACACTTTGAGTTTCCAGGGTTTCAGAACACAAAAGTGGCTACAAAGTGTTTATTTGGGGGAGATTAATGTATGTCAAGCCCTGCGTGACTCAAAAAACTCCAAATTTATTTTTCAGACTTTTGGAAAAAGCAGTGAGAAAGAGAAAGTAGATCCTTAAATATGTATTTTCTCTGGCCATATCTCACTGATAAACTGCCCTGTGACTTTATGAAAGGCCATTAGTTTGTAGATGATTTGCTTCTAAAACTCACTATAGTAATATAAACCAGGGACAGGAAAATTGCTTTATTTATGTCCCATATGAGTAGACCTTTGTTTTTTCCATTTCAGACCTTAGTAAGCCAGGTCTTGTGAATTCTCATAGGGATATTCTTCTCTCCTACACTCAATACTGCTTTTGGGATAGTTTTTGAAATGGTAAGTAGCATATAGCTAAACACTTACTAACATCCTGACTACCAAATATATTCCTTTTCAATATGTACTCCAGTATGTGAGAAAACTCATCTATTTGGTATCATAATATTGCAAATATTTTCACCCAGGTTTTTTTTTTTTTTTGATTTGGGAAAAAGTTATTAAGTTAGCTCCTGGTAATTATCAACATGAGGTAGAGTGGCTTTATTTTCTAGGACTTTTAGTTTTGTTTTCTAAAATTAAGTAGTCCATATCAAATAAGTACAAGCACCATCATAGCACTGTATTAGTCACTGTGGGGGAAGCAAAGATGTGTTAAGATTTTTTTTTTTTTTAAAGATCTTGAACCTAAAGAATTTATAGCCATCATTTTACCCATTCCACCCATACCATTCTTGGTTAAACCTTTCTCATCAGTTACTTAATGTTTTCTCTAACTATATTCCTCATGCATACTCTAGTCCAATATTTGCTTTGCAAATGTCTCCCAGTCTGTGTGTTGTATTTCATTTAAAGGGTTTCTCTTGCAGAGAACTTTTAAAATTGTATTAAAAAAACTTAAATAGAAGGCTGAAGATTTTGAGCTTATTACTAGACCAACATTTCTTGAGGACTTCCAAGGAGCCAGCTTTCTGCATAGCATTACTTCCATCACTGATTTTAGCTGCTTGTAACATTTCTGTGAAATAAGCATCCCTTCCTCTCTTAAAAAGGAGGAAACTAAAAAAAAAAAAAAAATAAAATAAAAAAAAAATAAAAAAAAAATAAAAAGGAGGAAACTGATGCCCTGGAGATCTGGTGAACTGTATGCATAAGTTGTATTGTATTGTTCCAGTGGGCTCCACTGTTATACTATATTATACAGTTTTGCCATTGACTTATTTTTTTTGGGGGGGGGGGTGATGTCACTATATTCATGGGAGACCTAGACATTTTAGGGCTTCATGAATGACTCTGTAATTAGAAACTTCCACTTCGGAGGTGGGGTAAGTAGGGGTCCTCAACTCATCTGGCCCCAACTTACCTAGATAACTTTCAAACTAGCCTGAACACCTACAAATTCGACCTGAGATTTAAAGAGAGAACAGCTGGAGAGAACAGAGAGAAACGTTTTCACTTCTAACAAGGTAAGAAGGCAGAAAAATAAAATAAAATAAAAAAGAATCAATTGGGGGAGGGGCCCCGTGAGGAGCCGGGCTATGGCCTGGCAGAGAAATCCTCCTGGACAGGAAAGCCCAGGCCTGGAGAAGGGGGGGACTTTAAAAACCCACACCAGAAACAAAGGGCTTAGCACGGAACCTGGGCAGCACCGCGGGAGGGCAGTGGAGCCCCCAGGTTCCCGGGGTCACCAACAGAGGAGGTGCACCCGGGGGAGAGCGCGCCACACTCCACGGGCTGAGCGCCGTGAAGGGCTGGAGCTGCGCCTGGTGGGGCCTCGGGAGCAGCTTGGAGGCGGCTCGGGCGGAAGGGGGCTGCGCGCCCCAGGAACACGATTCCTGCAGTGCAGACCCCGGAGCCCAGGGCACTGGGGACACAGTCCAGGATCCTGCTCTCCCCCTGGGACAGGTGGAGGCAGGGCCGGCCCAGGACAGGGAGGACGCTCCTGCTGCCGGGCACCTCCCAGCTGTGCGGATGGTGCCCCCCCATCCCCCCCCCGCCCCTGAGCATCCAGGCCCCTGTGGACTGGGAGCTGCGGCAGTAGCTGCAGGAGCTGACTCCAGGGCTGGAGAGCTGGCCGCAGCCAGAATGCTTGTTCCTCCTGGTGTCACCCTGTGCCTGGGAGGGAGCGGGTCTGCCAGGGGACAGAGGCCTCCGGGGTAAACAGCTCCCACTGAGCCCAGCACCTGGCAGGGGTGGGGCAGCTCCCCCACGTGCACACACGTGAGAGTCAGCACAGCAGGCCCCTCCCCCAGAAGACCAGCTGGAAGGACAGGGGAAGATCAAGTTCTTGACCGAGCAGCGCTGGAAAGCTCCAGGGGAAGTGGAGGGATTTACTGTATATAGAACCAGAGGGTACCCCTCCTTATTTTTTCTTCCTTTTTCCAGTACAACTCATTTTTATCTCAGACTGTAAATATCCATTTTTTTCTCTTTTTCCACCTACACTACATTATTTTACCACCTCTTCATTTTTAAGTTTCTTCCTTTTTGACTTTCATATTTCTACAATTACAGGTCTTAGATATATTTTCTACTTCTAGATTCCCTTCAACATACTCAATTTTGGGGGAGATATACAAGATATATTTTTGTTTTGTTTTGTTTTGTGTTTTTTATTTTTTTCTGCCTCATTTTGTTCTACAATGGTGGAAGTAATACCCTCTAAAACATGACGAGCATGCACGACCAAGTGGTACACTGTACTGGTTCATTCTGTGAGATTCCTCATTCCCATTCTTCCCCCCTCTTTTATCTCATTTATGTTTTGGGGGTCAATGGCGGGACTCTCTACAAGTATTTCTGGTTTATATAAATTTCGAACTGAGCATCTTCTAACATACAGAACTTAATATACTCAGAACCAAGAGGATCACCCTCCAGGACCCCTCAGGTAGACTACATTCTCCCTCCACTACAACTTCATCACCACCACCATCTCCGAGTAGCTGCCCTTTTTCTTCTCTTTTTTTTTCTTTTTTCTTCTTTACTTTTGCTTTTTTCTCTTTTCTTTCTTTTTTTTTCTTCTTCATTGGGATTCTTGGCCTTTTAGTTTTTAAAACCGTGTTTTAAAATTTGTTTTCCACTTTAGTGGTCGCTTTGTTTTATTTAGTTCTGATCTAGTTTTAATTTCTGGTCTCTGAACTCAGCAGCATCATCTAGGATGGAATTTACTTAGGTCGTAGTTGATATTCTTGACTCAGCCCACTCATACAGCCACTCTGCACTGAGCAAAATGACTAGAAAAAAGAACTCACCACAAAAGAAAGAATCAGAAACAGTACTCTCTGCCCCAGAGTTACAGAATTTGGATTACAATTTGATCTCAGAAAGCCAATTCAGAAGCACCATTATAAAGCTACTGGTGGCTCTAGAAAAAAGCATAAAGGATTCAAGAGACTTCATGACTGCAGAATTTAGATCTAATCAGGCCAAAATTAAAAATCAATTAAATGGGATGCAATCCAAACTGGAGGTCCTAATGACGAGGGTTAATGAGGTAGAAGAAAGAGTGAGCGACAGAAGACAAGTTGATGACAAGGAAGGAAGCTAAGGAAAAAAGAGAAAAACAATTAAAAGACCACGAGGAAAGGTTAAGGGAAATAAATGATAGCCTCCGAAGGAAAAATTTACGTTTAATTGGGGTTCCAGAAAGCACCAATAGGGCCAGAGGGCCAGAAAGCATATGTGAACAAATTATAGCTGAGAACTTCCCCAATTTAGGGAGGGAGACAGGCATTCAGATCCAGGAGATAGAGAGCCCTCCCTCAAAATCAATAAAAAATGTTCAACACCTGGACATTTAATAGTGAAACTTGCAAATTCCAAAGATAAAGAGAAAATCCTTAAAGCAGCAAGAGACAAGATATCCCTAACTTATATGGTGAGAAGTATTAGATTAACAGCAGACCTCTCCACAGAGACCTGGCAGGCCAGAAAAGGCTGGCAGGATATATTTAGGGTCCTAAATGAGAAGAACATGCAGCCAAGAATACTACATCCAGCAAGGATTTCATTCAGAATAGAAGGACAGATAAAGAGCTTCCAAGATAGACAGAAGCTGAAAGAATATGTGACCACCAAACCAGCTCTGCAAGAAATATTAAGGGGGACCCTGTAAAAGAAAGAGGAAACCCAAAGAAATAATCCACAAAAACAGGAACTGAATAGGTATTACAATGACACTAAACTCATATCTTTCAATAGTAACTCAATGTGAGTGGGCTAAATGACCCCATCAAAAAAATGCAGCGTTTCAGACTGGATAAAAGAGCAAGACCCATCCATTGCTGTCTACAGGAGATTGATTTGAGACCTAAGACACCTCCAGCCTGCAAATGAAAGGTTGGAGAACCATTTATCATTCTAACGGTCCTCAAAAGAAAGCTGGGGTAGCCATCCTCATATCAGATAAATTAAAGTTTATCCCAAAGACTGTAATAAGAGATGAAGAGGGACACTATATCATACTTAAAGGGTCTATCCAAAAAGAAGACCTAACAATCATGAATATTTGTGCCCCTAATGTGGGAGCTGCCAAGTATATCAATTAATAACCAAAGTAAAGACATATTTAGATAATAATACACTAATAGGAGGAGACTTTAACATGGCACTTTCTGCAAATGACAGATATTCTAAGCACAACATCACCAAAGAAACAAGAGCTTTAAATGATACACTGGACCAGATGGATTTCACAGATATATACAGAACTTTGCATCCGGACGCAACTGAATACACATTCTTTTCTTTTTTTTTTTAAGTTTATTTATTTATTTATTTATTATAGTCACAGAGAGAGAGAGAGAGAGAGAGAGGCGCAGAGACACAGGCAGAGGGAGAAGCAGAGGGAGAAGCAGGCTCCATGCACCGGGAGCCTGATGTGGGATTCGATCCTGGTTCTCCAGGATCGCGTCCTGGGCCAAAGGCAGGCACTAAACCTCTGCGCCACCCAGGGATCCCCTGAATACACATTCTTTTCAAGTGCACATGGAACTTTCTCCAGAATAGAGAACATACTGGGTCACAAATCAAGTCTCAACCAATACCAAAAGCCTGGGATTGTCCCCTGCATATTTTCGGACCATGGTTTGAAACTTGAACTCAATCACAAGAAGAAATTTGGAAGAAACTCAAACACATGGAGATTAAAGAGCATCCTGTTAAAAGATGAATGGGTCAACCAGGAAATTAGATAAGAATTAAAAAGATTTGGACACAAATGAAAATGAAGATACAGCCATTCAAAATCTTTGGGATACAGCAAAAGCAGCTCTAAGAGGGAAATAATGGCAATAGAAGCATCCCTCAAAAAATTGGAAAAAACTCAAATACACAAGCTAACCTTGCACCTAAAGGAACTGGAGAAAGAACAGCAAATAAAACCTCCATCAAGGAGAAGAAAAGAATTAATAAAGACTTGAGCAGAACTCAATGAAATAGAGACCAGAAGAACTGTAGAACAGATCAACAAAACCAGGAGTTGGTTTTTTGAAAGAATTAAAATAGATAAACCATTAGCTAGCCTTATTAAAAAGAAAAAAGCCTCAAATAAATAAAATCATGAATGAAAAATGAGAGATCACAACCAATACCAAGGAAATACAAATGATTTAAAAAAGTATTATGAGCAGCTATACACCAACATATTAGGTAATCTAGAAGAAATTGATTCATTTCTGGAAAACCACAAATTACCAAAACTGGAACAGGAAGAAATAGAAAACCTGAACAGGGCAATAACCAGTGAGGACATTGAAGCAGTCATCAAAAACCTCCCAAGACACAAAGGTCCAGGGCCAGATGGCTTCCCTGGGGAATTCTATCAAACCTTTAAAGAAGAAATAATACCTATTCTACTAAAGCTGTTCCGAAGGATAGAAAGGGATGGAATACTTCCAAACTTGTTCTAGGAGGCCAGCATCACCTTAATTCCAAAACCAGACAAAGACCCCACCAAAAAGGAGAATTACAGACCAATATCCTTGATGAACACAGATGCAAAAACTCTCAACAAGATACTAGCCAATAGAATCCAACAGTACATTAAGAATATTATTCACCATGATCAAGTGGGATTTATCCCTGGGATGCAAGGCTGGTTCAACACTCGTAAAGCAATCAATGTGATAGATCATATCAACAAGAGAAAAAACAAGAAGGATATGATCCTCCCAAAAGATGCAGAGAAAGCATTTGACAAAATACAGCATCCATTCCTGATCAAAACTCTTTAGAGTGTGGGGATAGAGGGAACATTCTTCAGCATCTTACAAGCCATCTATAAAAACCTTACAGCAAATATCATTCTCAATGGGGAAACACTGAGAGCCTTTCCCCTAAGATCAGGAACATGACAGGAATATCCACTCTCACCACTGCTATTCAACATAGTACTAGAAGTCCTAGCCTCAGCAATCAGGCAACAAAAAGAAATAAAAGGCATTCAAATTGGCAAAGAAGAAGTCAAACTCTCCTTCTTCACAGATAACATGATACTGTACATAGAAAACCCAAAAGACTCTGCCCAAGATTCCTAGAACTCACAACAATTTGGCAGTGTGGCAGGATACAAAATCAATGCTCAGAAGTCAGTGGCATTTTTATACACTAACAATGAGACTGAAGAAAGAGAAATTAAGCAATCAATTCCATTTATGATTGCACCCCAAAACATAATATATCTAGGAATAAACCTAACCAAAGAGATAAGGGATCTATACCCTAAAAACTATAGAACACTTGAGGAAAGAAATTGAGGAAGACACAAAGAGATGGAAAAATATTCCATGCTCATGGATTGGAAGAATTAATATTGTGAAAATGTCAATGCTACCCAGGGCAATTTACACATTTAATGCAATCTCTATCAAAATACCATGGATTTTATTCAAAGAGTTGGAACAAATAATCTTAAGATTTGTGTGGATTCAAAAAATGCCCCAAATAGCCAGGGGAATATTAAAGAAAAACACCAGAGCCGGGGGCATCACAATGCCGGATTTCAGGTTGTACTACAAAGCTGTGATCATCAAGACAGTGTGGTAGTGGCACAAAATCAGACACATAGATCAATGGAACAGAATAGAGAATCCAGAAGTGGACCCTCAACTCTATGGTCGACTAATATTTGACAAAACAGGAAAGACTATCTACTGGAAAAAGGACAGTTTCTTCAATAAATGGTGATGGAAAACTGGGCAGCCATGTGCAGAAGAATGAAACTAGACCATTCCCTTATATCCTACACAAAGATAACTTCAAAATGGATGAAAGATCTAAATGTGAGATAAGAATCCATCAAAATCCTAGAGGAGAACACAGGCAACACCCTTTTAGAACTTGGCCACAGCAACTTCTTGAAAAATACATCTATGAAGGCAAGAGAAACAAAAGCAAAAAAGAATTATTGGGACTTAATCAAGATAAAATCTTCTGCACAGCAAAAGAAACAGTCAACAAAACTAAAAGACAACCTACAGAATGGGAGAAGATATTTGCAAATGGCATATCAGATAAAGGGCTAGTTTCCAAGATCTATAAGGAACTTATTAAACTCAACAGCAAAGAAACAAACAATCCAATCATGAAATGAACAAAAGACATGAACAGAAATTTCACCAAAGAAGACATACATATGGCCAACAAGTAAGCACATGAGAAATGCTCCACATCAATGGCCATCAGGGAAATACAAATCAAAACCACAATGAGATACCACCTCACACCAGTGAGAATGGGGAAAATTAACAAGACAGGAAACAACAAATGCTGGAGAGGATGTGGAGAAAGGGGAACCCTCTTGCACTGTTGGTGGGAATGTGAACTGATACAGCCACTGTGGAAAACTGTGTGTAAGTTTCTCAAAGAGTTAAAAATAGAGCTACTCTACAACCCAGAAATTGTACTACTGGTATTTACCCTAAAGATACAGATACAGTGAAAGACCGAGACACCTACACCCTGATGTTTCTAGCAGCAATGTCCACAATAGCCAAACTGTGGAAGGAGACTCGGTGTCCATTGACAGATGAATGGATAAAGAAGCTGTGGCATATGTATACAATGGAATATTCCTCAGCCATTAGAAATGACAAATACCCACCATCTGCCTACATGGATAAACTGGAGGGTAGTACACTGAATGAAGTAAGTCAATCGATGAAGGACAAATATTATATCGTCTCGTTCATTTGGGGAACATAAAAAATAGTGAAAGAGATTATAGGGGAAAGGAGAGAAAATGAGTGGGAAATATTAGAGCGGGTGACAAACCATGAGAGACTCCTAACTCTGGGAAACAAGGGGTAGTGGAAGGGAGGTGGGAGGGGGGTGGGAGTGACTGGGTGACAGTCACTGAGGGGGGGCACTTGATGGGATGAGCACTGGGTGTTATGCTACATGTTGGCAAATCGAACTCCAATAAAAAAAATATACAAGAAAAAAAAAGAAACTTCTACTTCTGAAAAATAATTCAGTCACAGCCACAGGTGAACATGCCATGTGAAATCAATGAGGTTTGCCTTTGGACTCTTCCAATTTGGTTATAAAGATTCAGGGTATGGTGATGTGAATCATACAAAATTATTTCACCTGATACTTGTACCTTGCTAATAATTCTTTTTAAAATGATTTTGTCCCCCATGGCATTTTCATAGTTGTAATGAACTGCTAATTTCTTTGATTATCTCACATTCTGCAAATTGTGGGATGGCATTCAAAGACAACATAATAGCTCATACACTTATAGCGATAGAATCTCCCACCATTTTGCTAAAATAGATACTTTAAACACAGCATTCATATTCTGCCATTTTTAATTAATTTATGAGGTAAATATGGTATGCTATGATTATTATGTTGCTTTATTATTTTGTGGTTCTCCAATACTAAACCAATATGGGTATTTTAAGGCAATCAAGTCTATCAGGAACTGTGTATAATGATGTTCACCTTTCCAGTACATACCTTGCATTCATCAAGTAGGCTGTATCAATAACTGCCATCCAAGATTAAGTGCCAAGTGCTTCACTGTGACTGGTTTTATTAGTCACTCAGTGAAAATTAAAAAGGAAAGAAAAACCCATGAGAGAAAAAAAGGTTCACATATATTATCCAAACTCTGATAGGATTACATTTAAGTAGTATCATTCTTTACTATTTTCTCTTCAGAAGTGCCAATGTAATTCTGTGAAATACCTTCCAAGAGCCCGGTGTTAGAGCACAAATTGTGATGTGTTGTATGTTTGGAATTATAGACATAACAATGAAATATTCTGTAAAAAGGTATTTGGATATCTGAACTGGTAGGGTAAAATTTTACTTAATTGGCTATATTTTCCACAGGCCCATATTCACATTACAAGTAAGGGTGATGTAAGCCTGAACTGGCAGAGAGCAAGGTAAAGAAAAACTTATATACCCTGTAAAATGGGATCTAAATAAACGTTTACTCAGTTCAGAATGAATAAATGAAAATACCAACATGGAAGCTATAGAAAACAACAGATTGCAAAATAAGGGAAAGGGATTTTCATCACAGGTGACTGAGAGAGGGAGAACTATTATAAACTTTATTCACTTCCTCAACCAAAAGAATATTTCAGATAACTGCTCTGCAGTATCAAGAGGATGGAAAGCCTGGCTGACTCCTTTTCATTGGGTTGGTTCTTTCTCATTCTTTTAATCTCAGCTTGAAAGCCATCTTTTCAAGGGGTAGGGAATGGGAAGGACTTTTTAGATCACTACATAAATTAGTTAGCCCTTCTATTGTGACTCTTTGCAATTTATTCATTTCCTTCACAGTACTAATTATAATTTAAAATTATGCACTGAGTTGTTTTAATTTTACTATCTCTCTAATAGAACATAACTCCATACTGACAGTGATAATATAGCACCCAATAGGTTTCCTGGCAAAAAGCAACTGGTAAAATGCGTCGACTATCTTAATGAACCAATAAGAAACGGGAGAATATGTGAAGAGATCTCATTGACCCAGGAGAAAAAAGCTGTTGAAAAAAGGATGATAGAATTTTGTCTCAGGAAGACCTAAAAATCCAGGCTCCAGGCTTTAAAGATATACTCTTTCAAATTTTCTAAGAAACAATGCTATATATCTCATTCCAGAACAAAGAACATGATAGAAAATACATCAATTGATGGAACATTATAGTTAATAGTATAGAATTTGATTCCCAAAGTAGAGTTGGTAATTTGCATCCATCATTATCAGGGGTATAACAATAGGCAAAATATGCAATGTCTCAAAAATTCATTTTATTTATCTATAAAATGAACACAAGAACAAACTCTACTAAGCAGAGTTGTGGGGATTGATTTTGAAATTTTACATAAACTGAACATTACAGGACAGATAGAAAACACTTAGTAAAATTTTTAATTTATCCCAGTATGGTATGGGGCAGATAATAAACATTCATCACACATAAGATACTAGCATCATTTTTATGTTAAGTGAATAAAGTCTGATACTAAAATCTAATATAGCATGTGGCTTATCAATGTACAAATATCTTTAAGAAACAACCAACCATGAGACGCCTAGGTGGCTTAGTGGTTGAGCATCTGCCTTTGGCTCAGGTGGATTCTGGAGTCCCGGGATCGAGTCCCAAATCGGCTCTCCGCATGGAGCCTACTTCTCCTCCTTCTGCCTATGTCTCTGCCTCTCCCTCATTGTATCTTTCATGAATAAATAAATAAAATCTTAAAAAAAAAAGAAATGACCAACCAGAGTTACCAGTATTATGACTAAATCAGAATTCATGATGGCTTAGTAGAATCTTTTAGCTCACTATTAGACTCTAGAAGAAAAAAATATAAATGATAGTATGGTAGAGTACTTAAAATGTATTAAAAATAAAACCTCAGCATCCACTGTTGTTAAAAGTTTTTAGAAAATTGGAAATGTTGGAAAACTTCTGGATCATTTAAATAATATACCAACTCTGTAGCTCTCATTCATTAATTTTTTAGTTTATAAAACACGTATTTATTGAGCACAAATTATGCTAGACAATATGGGTATTGTCAAAAGCAGAATAATGCACTTCCCCCAATGTCCCTGTCTTAATCCCTGGAACCTATGAATATGTTATTTCATATCATGAAGAGAGATTAAGGTGTTAATAAACTAACTAACTTTAAAATAGGGAGATTGTCCTGGATTATCTGAGTGGGCTCGATCTGATCACAAGATTCCTTCAAAGTAGATAAGTGAGACAGAAGAAGTGAAGCCTATAGATGCTGGAAATGGCAAGACCAGTTCTTACCTAAAGTCTCCAGAAAGAATATAACACTGTATATGTTAATTATACTTGAATTTAAAGAGAGAGAAAGAGAGAGAGAGAGAGAGAGAGAGAGATTTTAAAAACAAAATAAAAACCACCAAGCAAAAATTCAAAAACAAAAAGCCTAAAAGCCCTCTATAAGGAACATAGACCTTGCTGACACCTCAATTTTAGCCCAGTATGACCAGTGTCAGACACTTGACATACAGAACTGTAAGATAACAAATCTGTGTTGTTTCATGCCAGTAAGCATGTGGTAATTTGTTACAACAATAACAAAACGTTAATACAGGAGTGGCAATGCATGAGAAAAATAAATGAATCCTGCCCCAATAGAACTTAAAGTCTGGTAGGAAAGTAAAGAGTTATTCAATAATAGTAAATGTCATTGGAAAGTAGTTATTCTGTGAAGTGCTACAAAAGAGTATAAGCTTTGAAATGTTTGTTCATATTTAAAAAGAGTTCTATTATGTTCTAAAGTCAGTGTAAAAAGCACAAATCATCAGAGTCATGATTAATTCTGAATAACTCTTAAAGCATACACATTAGATTTTATTTTACATGGTTTTGGCCATCCTGGCCAGAGTAGTAATTCTAAAGCTTGATAACCAGTAAACCAGATTAACAAAACAATAGCGGAGTCTATTATGCTGAGTGTCTGGTTATCAAATGTGTCTTCTTTTTTGAAAATAATCAAATGTCTCACAGTGACTGGAGGAAGGATGTGGAGAATGCTAAAATATTGGGCTTTCCTTCAGGGTTTACTCTATTTTATTTTTCACAGGAAGCTTTTAAAACCTCATTTCCAATAGTGAAATGCTAGATATAGTCATATTAAATTTACAAATAAAATAAGTTTCCTGTGAATTTTAATACTTTTAAACTTGTTCCAGACATTCTGATCAGCATATGATATGACAAAAAAAAAAGAGCTGTAATCATTAGAAAGTTGAAGATAAAAATGCTCTTTTTTCTTTTTTTTTATTTTATGGTGGCAGGAACTTTTACAGATGGTATTATAT